>NC_061513.1:331742704-331774181 GCF_022539505.1 Lolium rigidum | reverse complement strand
CTCTATTTGTCAATTGCCTGACTGTAATTTGTTCACCCAACATGCTATTTATCTTATGGGAGAGACACCTCTAGTGAACTGTGGACCCCGGTCTCCAACGTATCGATAATTTCTTATGTTCCATGCCACATTATTGATGATATCTACATGTTTCTAGAGGTGTCTCTCCCATAAGATAAATAGCATGTTGGGTGAACAAATTACAGTCGAGCAATTGACAAATAGAGAGGGCATGACCATGCACATACATGATATGATGAGTATTGTGAGATTTAATTGGGCATTACGACAAAGTACATAGACCGCTATCCAAGCATGCATCTATGCCTAAAAAGTCCACCTTCAGGTTATCATCCGAACCCCTTCCGAGTATTAAGTTGCAAACAACAGACAATTGCATTAAGTATGGTGCGTAATGTAATCAATAACTACATCCTCGGACATAGCATCAATGTTTTATCCCTAATGGCAACGAGACATCCACAACCTTAGAACTTTCTGTCATCGTCCCGCATTTAATGGAGGCATGAACCCACTATCGAGCATAAATACTCCCTCTTGGAGTTAAGAGTAAAAACTTGGCCGAGCCTCTACTAATAACAGAGAGCATGCAAGATCATAAACAACACATAGGTAATAGATTGATAATCAACATAACATAGTATTCTCTATCCATCGGATCCCGACAAACACAACATATAGAATTACGGATAGATGATCTTGATCATGTTAGGCAGCTCACAAGATCCGACAATGAAGCACATGAGGAGAAGACGACCATCTAGCTACTGCTATGGACCCATAGTCCGGGGTGAACTACTCACTCATCACTCCGGAGGCGACCATGGCGGTGAAGAGTCCTCCGGGAGATGATTCCCCTCTCCGGCGAGGGTGCCGGAGGCGATCTCCCGAATCCCCGAGATGGGATTCGCGGCGGCAGCGTCTCAGTAAGGTTTTCCGTATCGTGGCTCTCGGTACTGGGGGTTTCACGACGAAGGCTTTAAGTAGGCGGAAGGGCAACGCGGGGGGCCACACGAGGGCCCCACACACCAGGGCCGCGCGACCAAGACCTAGGCCGCGCCGCCCTGTTGTGGCGGCGTCTCGTGGCCCCACTTCCTTTCCCCCTCGGTCTTCTGGAAGCTTCGTGCAAAAATAGGACCCTGGGCGTTGATTTCGTCCAATTCCGAGAATATTTCCTTACTAGGATTTCTGAAACCAAAAACAGCGAGAAAACGACAACCGGCTCTTCGGCATCTCGTTAATAGGTTAGTGCCGGAAAATGCATAAATACGACATATAATGTGTATAAAACATGTAGATATCATCAATAATGTGGCATGGAACATAAGAAATTATCGATACGTCGGAGACGTATCAGCATCCCCAAGCTTAGTTCCTGCTCGTCCCGAGCGAGTAAACGATAACAAAGATAATTTCTGGAGTGACATGCCATCATAACCTTGATCATACTATTGTAAGCATATGTAATGAATGCAGCGATCAAAACAATGGTAATGACATGAGTAAACAACTGAATCATAAAGCAAAGACTTTTCATGAATAGTACTTTCAAGACAAGCATCAATAAGTCTTGCATAAGAGTTAACTCATAAAGCAATAAATCAAAGTAAAGGTATTGAAGCAACACAAAGGAAGATTAAGTTTCAGCGGTTGCTTTCAAATTATAACATTTATATCTCATGGATAGTTGTCAATGCAAAGTAATATAACAAGTGCAATATGCAAGTATGTAGGAATCAATGCACAGTTCACACAAGTGTTTGCTTCTTGAGGTGGAGAGAAATAGGTGAACTGACTCAACATTAAAGTAAAAGAAAGGTCCTTCAAAGAGGAAAGCATCGATTGCTATATTTGTGCTAGAGCTTTTATTTTGAAAACATGAAACAATTTTGTCAACGGTAGTAATAAAGCATATGTATCATGTAAATTATATCTTACAAGTTGCAAAGCCTCATGCATAGTATACTAATAGTGCCCGCACCTTGTCCTAATTAGCTCGGATTACCAGGATTATCATCGCAATACACATGTTTTAACCAAGTGTCACAAAGGGGTACCTCTATGCCGCCTGTACAAAGGTCTAAGGAGAAAGCTCGCATTTGGATTTCTCGCTTTTGATTATTCTCAACTTAGACATCCATACCGGGACAACATAGACAACAGATAATGGACTCCTCTTTAATGCATAAGCATGTAGCAACAATTAATGTTCTCATATGAGATTGAGGATATATGTCCAAAACTGAAACTTCCACCATGATTCATGGATTTAGTTAGCGGCCCAATGTTCTTCTCTAACATTATGCATGCTCTAACCATTAAATGAGTGGTAAATCTCCCTTACTTCAGACAAGACGGACATGCATAGCAACTCACATGATATTCAACAAAGAGTTGATGGCGTCCCCAGAAACATGGTTATCGCACAACAAACAACTTAATAAGAGATAAAGTGCATAAGTACATATTCAATACCACAATAGTTTTTAAGCTATTTGTCCCATGAGCTATATATTGCAAAGTTAAAGAATGGAAATTTTAAAGGTAGCACTCAAGCAATTTACTTTGGAATGGCGGAGAAATACCATGTAGTAGGTAGGTATGGTGGACACAAATGGCATAGTGGTTGGCTCAAGGATTTTGGATGCATGAGAAGTATTCCCTCTCGATACAAGGTTTAGGCTAGCAAGGTTATTTGAAACAAACACAAGGATGAACCGGTGCAGCAAAACTCACATAAAATACATATTGTAAATATTATAAGACTCTACACCGTCTTCCTTGTTGTTCAAAACTCAATACTAGAAATTATCTAGACTTTAGAGAGACCAATTATGCAAACCAAATTTTAGCAAGCTCTATGTATTTCTTCATTAATAGGTGCAAAGTATATGATGCAAGAGCTTAAACATGAGCACAACAATTGCCAAGTATCAAATTATTCAAGACATTTTAGAATTACTACATGTAGCATTTCCCGATTCCAACCATATAACAATTTAACGAAGAAGATTCAACCTTCGCCATGAATACTATGAGTAAAGCCTAAGGACATATTTGTCCATATGCAACAGCGGAGCGTGTCTCTCTCCCACACAATGAATGCTAGGATCCATTTTATTCAAACAAAAACAAAAACAAACCGACGCTCCAAGCAAAGCACATAAGATGTGATGGAATAAAAATATAGTTTCGGGGAGGAACCTGATAATGTTGTCGATGAAGAAGGGGATGCCTTGGGCATCCCCAAGCTTAGACGCTTGAGTCTTCTTAAAATATGCAGGGGTGAACCACCGGGGAATCCCCAAGCTTAGAGCTTTCACTCTCCTTGATCATATCGTATCATCTCCCTCTCTTGATCCTTGAAAACTTCCTCCACACCAAACTCGAAACAACTCATTAGAGGGTTAGTGCATAATAAAAAATTCACATGTTCAGAGGTGACACAATCATTCTTAACACTTCTGGACATTGCACAAAGCTACTGGATATTAATGAAACAAAGAAATTCATCCAACATAGCAAAAGAGGCAATGCGAAATAAAAGGCAGAATCTGTCAAAACAGAACAGTCCGTAAAGACGGATTTTATTGAGGCACCAGACTTGCTCAAATGAAAATGCCCATATTGAATGAAAGTTGCGTACGTATCTGGGGATCACGCACGTAAATTGGCATATTTTTCTGAGCTACCTACAGAGAGGCAGGTTGAAATTCGTGACAGCAAAAAAATCGGTTTCTGCGCAGTAATCCAAATCTAGTATGAACCTTACTATCAACGACTTTACTTGGCACAACAATGCACAAAACTAAGATAAGGAGAGGTTGCTACAGTAGTAAACAACTTCCAAGACTCAAATATAAAATAAAAGTACTGTAGTAAAAACATGGGTTGTCTCCCATAAGCGCTTTTCTTTAACGCCTTTCAGCTAGGCGCAGAAAATGTGTATCAAGTATTATCAAGAGATGAAGCATCAATATAGGCGTTGGGAGTTTTCTCAACTATGCATTTTATCTTATCTATATGAGTTTCAGAGGCTCCCTTTTCATTATTCTTAGGCTTGCTACCCTCGTCAAACAAATTTTCAGGGACAAGCCAACCATAGTTATTCTCTAGAGCGTCACTCATTCCCAGGAGCTTACAAGGTATTGTTGCCTTAATTTCCCCACCATCATTAATATTATTAGTGTACCTAACTCTCTCCATGTCCATCTTTTCAAGGATACTACCAAAATTGGTATAAGAGCCAAGCATATTGTATTTAGTAAAGACCTTTCTAGCCTCTCTTGCTACACCACCAAATTCTTTAAGAAGGGTTTCTAAAACAAAATCTTTCTTTTCCCCTTCTTCCATATCACCGAGTGTGAGAAACATGTGTTGGATTATAGGATTAAGATTAACAAATTTAGTTTCGAACATGTGAACTAAAGAAGCGGCAGCAATTTCATAAGTAGGAGCAAGTTCTACCAAGTGTCTATCTTCAAAATCTTCAGTGGTACTAACATGAGTGAAAAAAAATTCTATATTATCTCTCCCAATTATAGACCCACGTCCTACCGGTATGTCTTTTAGAGTGTACTTAGGAGGAAACATGATGAAATAAACAAAAAGTAAATAAAGTAAATGCAAGTAACTATTTTTTTTTGTGTTTTTGATATAGAGAACAAGACAGTAAATAAAGTAAAACTAGCAACTAATTTTTTTATGTTTTGTTTTAGTGCATCAAACAAGAAAGTAAATAAAATAAAGCAAGACAAAAACAAAGTAAAGAGATTGGATTGTGGAGACTCCCCTTGCAGCGTGTCTTGATCTCCCCGGCAACGGCGCCAAAAAAAGAGCTTGATTGCGCGTAGTTAACACGTCCGTTGGGAACCCCAAGAGGAAGGTATGATGCGCACGATGAGCAAGTTTTTCCTCGGTAAGAAACCAAGGTTATCGAACCGGTAGGAGCCAAGAAGCACGTCGAAGGTTGATGGCGGCGGGATGTAGTGCGGCGCAACACCGAGGATTCCGGCGCCAACGTGGAACTCGCACAACACAATCAAAGTACTTTGCCCCAACGTAACGGTGAGGTTGTCAATCTCACCGGCTTGCTTCGTAACAAAGGATTAGATGTATAGTGTGGATGATGATTGTTTGCAGAAAACGGTAAAGAACAATATGCAGCAGATTTGTCTTTCGGATGTAAAGAATAGGACCGGGGTCCACGGTTCACTAGAGGTGTCTCTCCCATAAGATAAATAGCATGTTGGGTGAACAAATTACGAGTCGGGCAATTGACAAATAGAGAGGGCATGACAATGCACATACATGATATGATAAGTATAGTGAGATTTAATTGGGCATTACGACAAAGTACATAGACCGCTATCCGACATGCATCTATGCCTAAAAAGTCCACCTTCGGTTTATCATCCGAACCCCTTCCGAGCATTAAGTTGCAAACAACGGACAATTGCATTAAGTATGGTGCGTAATGTAATCAATAACTACATCCTCGGACATAGCATCAATGTTTTATCCCTAGTGGAAACAGCACATCTACAACCTTAGAACTTTCATCCTCTGTCCCGGATTTAATGGAGGCATGAACCCACTATCGAGCATAAATACTCCCTCTTGGAGTTAAGAGTAAAAACTTGCCAGAGCCTCTACTAATAACGGAGAGCATGCAAGATCATAAACAACACTTAAGTAATAGATTGATAATCAACATAACATAATATTCTCTATCCATCGGATCCCGACAAACACAACATATAGCATTACAGATAGATGATCTTGATCATGTTAGGCAGCTCACAAGATCCGACAATGAAGCACATAAGGAGAAGACGATCATCTAGCTACTCGCTATGGACCCATAGTACAGGGGTGAACTACTCACTCATCACTCCGGAGGCGACCATGGCGGTGAAGAGTCCTCCGGGAGATGATTCCCCTCTCCGGCGGGGTGCCGGAGGCGATCTCTGAATCCCCGAGATGGGATTGGCGGCGGCGGCGTCTGTGGAAGGTTTTCCGTATCGTGGCTCTCGGTACTGGGGGTTTCGCGACGAAGACTATATGTAGGCGGAAGGGCAGCCTCGGAGGGGTCACGGGGGCCCCACACAACAGGGCCGCGCGGGCCCTATGCTGGCCGCGTCGCCCTAGTGTGGCGGCGCCCCGTGGCCCCACTTCGTTTTCTCTTCGGTCTTCTGGAAGCTTCGTGGCAAAATAGGCCCCTAGGCGTTGATTTCGTCCAATTCCGAGAATATTTCCTTACTATGATTTACGAAACCAAAAACAGAAAACGACAAGCGGCTCTTCGGCATCTCGTTAATAGGTTAGTGCCGGAAAATGCATAAATATGATATAAAGTATGCATAAAACATGTAGATATCATCAATAATGTGGCATGGAACAAAAGCCGGCAACCCCGTGATACGTCTCCGACGTATCGATAATTTCTTATGTTCTATGCCATATTATTGATGATACCTACATGTTTTATGCACACTTTATGTCATATTCGTGCATTTTCTGGAACTAACCTATTAACAAGATGCCGAAGTGCCGGTTCTGTTTTCTGCTGTTTTTGGTTTCAGAAATCCTAGTAACGAAATATTCTCGGATTGGACGAAACAAAGACCCGAGGGCCTATTTTTCCACGGAGCTTCCGGAAGACCGAAGAACATACGAAGTGGGGCCACGAGGTGGCGACACCACAAGGCGGCGCAGCCAAGGGGGCCTGCGCCGCCCTATGGTTTGGCCCCTCGTCGGGCCCCCGACTCGCCCTTCCGCCTACTTAAAGCCTCCGTCGCGAAACCCCGATGTGAAAAACCACGATACGGAAAACCTTGCCGAGACGCCGCCGCCGCCGATCCCATCTCGGGGGATCTCGGAGATCTCCTCCGGCACCCTGCCGGAGAGGGATTCATCTCCCGGAGGACTCTACACCGCCATGGTCGCCTCCGGAGTGATGAGTGAGTAGTTCACCCTGGACTATGGGTCCATAGCGATAGCTAGATGGTTGTCTTCTCCTCATTGTGCTTCATTGTTGGATCTTGTGAGCTGCCTAACATGATCAAGATCATCTATCTGTAATTCTATATGTTGTGTTTGTCGGGATCCGATGGATAGAGAATACCATGTCATGTTAATTATCAAGTTATTATACATGTGTTGTTTATGATCTTGCATGCTCTCCGTTACTAGTAGAGGCTACGGCCAAGTTTTTACTCTTAACTCCAAGAGGGAGTATTTATGCTCGATAGTGGGTTCATGCTCGCATTGACACTCGGGACGATGGATGAAAGTTCTAAGGTTGTGTTGTGCTATTGCCACTAGGGATAAAACATTGGCGCTATGTCCGAGGATGTAGTTGTTGATTACATTACGCACCATACTTAATGCAATTGTCTGTTGCTTTGCAACTTAATACTCGGAAGGGGTTCGGACGATAACTTCGAAGGTGGACTTTTTAGGCATAGATGCAGTTGGATGGCGGTCTATGTACTTTGTCGTAATGCCCAATTAAATCTCACTATACTTATCATGTCATGTATGTGCATTGTTATGCCCTCTCTATTTGTCAATTGCCCGACTGTAATTTGTTCACCCAACATGCTTTTATCTTATGGGAGAGACACCTCTAGTGAACTGTGGACCCCGGTCCATTCTTTTAATACTGAAATACAAATCTGCTGCAATACTTGTTTTTACTATTTTCTCTGCAAACAATCATCTTCCACACAATACGGTTAATCCTTTGTTACAGCAAGCCGGTGAGATTGACAACCTCATTGTTTCGTTGGGGCAAAGTACTTTGGTTGTGTTGTGCAGGTTCCACGTTGGCGCCGGAATCTCTGGTGTTGCGCCGCACTACATCCCGCCGCCATCAACCTTCAACGTGCTTCTTGACTCCTACTGGTTCGATTAAACCTTGGTTTCTTGCGAGGGAAACTTGCCGCTGTGCGCATCACACCTTCCTCTTGGGGTTCCCAACGGACGTGTCAACTACACGCATCAAGCAAATTTCTGGCGCCGTTGCCGGGGAGATCAAGACACGCTGCAAGGGAGTCTCCACTTCTCAATCTCTTTACTTTGTTTTTGTCTTGCTTTATTTTATTTACTACTTTGTTTGCTGCACTTATATCAAAACACAAAAAAATTAGTTGCTAGTTTTACTTTATTTATTGTCTTGTTTGCTATATCAAAAACACAAAAAAATTAGTTACTTGTTTTACTTTACTTAATATCATGCATGTTTTTATTTCACTAGTTAAGCATAATGGAAAACAACAAAAATATGAGAGATCTTTATGAACTTTATCTTGAATTAGGACATGATGTGTTTGAAGAGAGAATTAAAAAATCCATGGAATTTTATATGCATGCTAATGGGAATGTTATTACTATGAATGCTTTGAACACCATTGTTGCTAATGCTATGGAAAATTATAAGCTTGGGGAAGCTGGTTTTGACGAGCGTGATATTTTTAGTCCCCCAAGCATTGAGGAGAAAATTTTCTTTTATGATTACAATATGCCTCCTATATATGATGATAGCCACTTTGTTGAATTTGCTCCCACTACAACTAATAAAATTGATTATGCTTACGTGGAGAGTAATAATTTTATGCATGAGACTCATGATAAGAATGCTT
Organism: Lolium rigidum; assembly: GCF_022539505.1. Classification (NCBI taxonomy): domain Eukaryota; kingdom Viridiplantae; phylum Streptophyta; class Magnoliopsida; order Poales; family Poaceae; genus Lolium; species Lolium rigidum. The sequence continues at coordinate 331,765,515 of NC_061513.1, read as the reverse complement.
TATGTGATAGTTACATTTTTGAGTTTGCTCATGATGCTACTGAAAATTATTATGAGAGAGGAAAATATGGTTGTAGAAATTTTCATGTTACTAAAACACCTCTCTATGTGCTGAAATTTTTGAAGCTACACTTGTTTTATCTTCCTATGCTTGTTACTTTGCTCTTCATGAACTTGTTTATTTACAAGATTCCTATGCATAGGAAGCATTTTAGACTTAAATGTGTTTTGAATTTGCCTCTTGATGCTCTCTTTTGCTTCAAATACTATTTCTTGCGAGTGCATCATTAAAACTGCTGAACCCATCTTAATGGCTATAAAGAAAGAACTTCTTGGGAGATAACCCATGTGTTTTTACTACAGTATTTTTGTTTTATATTTGTGTCTTGGAAGTTGTTTACTACTGTAGCAACCTCTCCTTATCTTAGTTTTATGTTTTGTTGTGCCAAGTAAAGTCTTTGATAGAAAAGTAAGTACTAGATTTGGATTACTGCGCAGTTCCAGATTTCTTTGCTTGTCACGAATCTGGGTCTATCTCCCTGTAGGTAGCTCAGAAAATTAAGCCAATTTACGAGCATGATCCTCAGATATGTACGCAACTTTCATTCAATTTGAGCATTTTCGTTTGAGCAAGTCTGTTGGCCTAATAAAATCCATCTTTACGGACTGTTCTGTTTTGACAGATTCTGTCTTTTATTTCGCATTGCCTCTTTTGCTATGTTGGATGAATTCCTTTGATCCACTAATGTCCAGTAGCTTTATGCAATGTCCAGAAGTGTTAAGAATGATTGTGTCACCTCTGAACATGTGAATTTTTATTATGCACTAACCCTCTAATGAGTTGTTTCGAGTTTGGTGTGGAGGAAGTTTTCAAGGATCAAGAGAGGAGTATGATGCAATATGATCAAGGAGAGTGAAAGCTCTAAGCTTGGGGATGCCCCGGTGGTTCACCCCTGCATATTCTAAGAAGACTCAAGCGTCTAAGCTTGGGGATGCCCAAGGCATCCCCTTCTTCATCGACAACATTATCGAGGTTCCTCCCCCGAAACTATATTTTTATTCCGTCACATCTTATGTACTTTGCTTGGAGCGTCGGTTTGTTTTTGTTTTTGTTTTGTTCGAATAAAATGGATCCTAGCATTCACTTTATGGGAGAGAGACACGCTCCGCTGTAGCATATGGACAAATATGTCCTTAGGCTCTACTCATAGTATTCATGGCGAAGTTTCTTCTTCGTTATATTGTTATATGGTTGGAATTGGAAAATGCTACATGTAGTAACTCTAAAATGTCTTGGATAATTTGATACTTGGCAATTGTTGTGCTCATGTTTAAGCTCTTGCATCATATACTTTGCACCCATTAATGAAGAAATACTTAGAGCTTGCTAATTTGGTTTGCATATTTGGTTTCTCTAGAGTCTAGATAACATCTAGTATTGAGTTTTGAACAACAAGGAAGACGGTATGGAGTCTTATAATGTTTACCATATGTCTTTTATGTGAGTTTTGCTGTACCGTTCATCCTTGTGTTTGTTTCAAATAACCTTGCTAGCCTAAACCTTGTATCGAGAGGGAATACTTCTCATGCATCCAAAATACTTGAGCCAACCACTATGCCATTTGTGTCCACCATACCTACCTACTACATGGTATTTATCCGCCATTCCAAAGTAAATTGCTTGAGTGCTACCTTTAAAATTCCATCATTCACCTTTACAATATATAGCTCATGGGACAAATAGCTTAAAAACTATTGTGGTATTGAATATGTACTTATGCACTTTATCTCTTATTAAGTTGCTTGTTGTGCGATAACCATGTTTACGGGGACGCCATCAACTATTCTTTGTTGAATATCATGTGAGTTGCTATGCATGTCCGTCTTGTCCGAAGCAAGAGAGATCTACCACCTTCATGGTTGGAGCATGCATATTGTTAGAGAAGAACTTTGGGCCGCTAACTAAAGCCATGATTCATGGTGGAAGTTTCAGTTTGGACATATATCCTCAATCTCATATGAGAATAATAATTGTTGCCACATGCTTATGCATTAAAGAGGAGTCCATTATCTCGTTGTCCATGTTGTCCCGGTATGGATGTCTAAGTTGAGAATAATCAAAAGCGAGAAATCCAAAATGCGAGCTTTCTCCTTAGACCTTTGTACGAGGCGGCATGGAGGTACCCCATTGTGACACTTGGTCAAAACATGTGCATTGCAAAGATCCGGTAGTCCAAGTTAATTAGGACAAGGTGCGGGCACTATTAGTATACTATGCATGAGACTTGCAACTTGTAAGATATAATGTACATAACTCATATGCTTTATTACTACCGTTGACAAAATTGTTTCATGTTTTCAAAACAAAAGCTCTAGCACAAATATAGCAATCGATGCGTTCCTCTTTGAAGGAACATTCTTTTTTACTTTTATGTTGAGTCAGTTCACCTATCTCTCTCCACCTCAAGAAGCAAACACTTGTGTGAACTGTGCATTGATTCCTACATATTTGCATATTGTACTTGTTATATTACTCTATGTTGACAATTATCCATGAGATATACATGTTACAAGTTGAAAGCAACCGCTGAAACTTAATCTTCCTTTGTGTTGCTTCAATGCCTTTACTTTGATTTATTGCTTTATGAGTTAACTCTTATGCAAGACTTATTAATACTTGTCTTGAAGTACTATTCATGAAAAGTCTTTGCTTTATGATTCACCTGTTTACTCATGTCATTACCATTGTTTTGATCGCTGCATCCACTACATATGTTTACAAATAGTATGATCAAGGTTATGATGGCATATCACTTCAGAAATTATCTTTGTTATCGTTTTACCTCGCTCGGACGAGCGAGAACTAAGCTTGGGGATGCTTGATACGTCTCCGACGTATCGATAATTTCTTATGTTCTATGCCATATTATTGATGATACCTACATGTTTTATGCACACTTTATGTCATATTCGTGCATTTTCCGGAACTAACCTATTAACAAGATGCCGAAGTGCCGGTTCCGTTTCTACGCTGTTTTTGATTTCAGAAATCCTAGTAACGAAATATTCTCGGAATTGGACGAAACAAAGACCCGGGGGCCTATTTTTCCACGGAGCTTCCGGAAGACCGAAGAACATACGAAGTGGGGCCACGAGGTGGCGACACCACAAGGCGGCGCGGCCAAGGGGGGCCCGCGCCGCCCTATGGTGTGGCCCCCTCGTCGGGCCCCCGACTCGCCCTTCCGCCTACTTAAAGCCTCCGTCGCGAAACCCCCGATGCGAAAAACCACGATACGGAAAACCTTGCGAGACGCCGCCGCCGCCGATCCCATCTCGGGGGATCCCGGAGATCTCCTCCGGCACCCTGCCGGAGAGGGGATTCATCTCCCGGAGGACTCTACACCGCCATGGTCGCCTCCGGAGTGATGAGTGAGTAGTTCACCCCCGGACTATGGGTCCATAGCAGTAGCTAGATGGTTGTCTTCTCCTCATTGTGCTTCATTGTTGGATCTTGTGAGCTGCCTAACATGATCAAGATCATCTATCCGTAATTCTATATGTTGTGTTTGTCGGGATCCGATGGATAGAGAATACCATGTCATGTTAATTATCAAGTTATTATACATGTGTTGTTTATGATCTTGCATGCTCTCCGTTACTAGTAGAGGCTCTGGCCAAGTTTTTACTCTTAACTCCAAGAGGGAGTATTTATGCTCGATAGTGGGTTCATGCCCGCATTGACACCCGGGACGATGATGGAAAGTTCTAAGGTTGTGTTGTGCTTGTTGCCACTAGGGATAAAACATTGGCGCTATGTCCGAGGATGTAGTTGTTGATTACATTACGCACCATACTTAATGCAATTGTCTCGTTGCTTTGCAACTTAATACTGGAAGGGGTTCGGACGATAACCTCGAAGGTGGACTTTTTAGGCATAGATGCGATTGGATGGCGGTCTATGTACTTTGTCGTAATGCCCAATTAAATCTCACTATACTTATCATGTCATGTATGTGCATTGTTATGCCCTCTCTATTTGTCAATTGCCCGACTATAATTTGTTCACCCAACATGCTTTTATCTTATGGGAGAGACACCTCTAGTGAACTGTGGACCCCGGTCCATTCTTTTAATACTGAAATACAAATCTGCTGCAATACTTGTTTTTACTATTTTCTCTCGCAAACAATCATCTTCCACACAATACGGTTAATCCTTTGTTACAGACAAGCCGGTGAGATTGACAACCTCACCGTTTCGTTGGGGCAAAGTACTTTGGTTGTGTTGTGCAGGTTCCACGTTGGTGCCGGAATCTCCGGTGTTGCGCCGCACTACATCCCGCCGCCATCAACCTTCAACGTGCTTCTTGACTCCTACTGGTTCGATTAAACCTTGGTTTCTTACCGAGGGAAACTTTCCGCTGTGCGCATCACACCTTCCTCTTGGGGTTCCCAACGGACGTGTCAACTACACGCATCACCCCGTGCCGGGCCCTTGGCCAAGGGCGCGAATCGGCCGCACCGGCGCCTCGCGAGGCGGAAAATTTTCGGCGTGGGAGCCGCATGTCAGCCCCACATTCCCAACTTATACATCTTCTCCACCAAAACCCCGTCCCCTCCGCCGCTCATTTCTCCCGCCCGCCGCTCCATCTCCCATCCAGCCTCCATCCCGAAAAACCCTCGCCGCCGCCATGGCACCGAAGAGAAAGGCTCCGGCGAAGACACCTATGAAGGCGCCGTCGAAGGCGCCGCCGAAGCCGCGCCCACTACAACAGGAACCCCCCTTCAGCAACGCATTGATGCGTTGCTGGATGTCCATATAAGTGCTGCTAGCGTCTGCACCAACGGATTTTGTATGCGTTGCCGTTGGTGCCGTTGCAAGGGTCTACAACAATGCATACACATGCGTTGGTAAATGACATGAAGAAGCGTTGTAAGATAGCAACGTATATAGTTAGAGCCTAACACCACATCGTATGCGTTGGTGGCTAGCCTGCACGAATGAGTTTTGAAATGGATGGCGCAAATCATTACAACCCTTGGAATAGTTGCTAGATAGCTCAAACAATTAATTTTATTGTTTTAATGGTGATAGTACACATCAGCTGCAATATAATAACCAGAAAGACCTCATATATTAAATCAGCTCTGTACCATTACAATAGACACATCCAATGAATACAAGATGTTTATATGCTAAAATGAGATTCTAAGTATAATGTAAAACTATAGGTAGTAGCACTATTCTCCAACTTGATATCACCATCTCAGCCATGCCTCCTCCGTTTATTTTTGTAATCTACAACAACAATAAAATATGAGATCAGCAAAGTATCATGAGAACACAATTATTAAGTTAATAAGATAGTACTATTTCAGATAGAAACAACATACAAAGGTTGAAGGTCGCATCAACAGCTTGGAGTTTTGCAAACGTAACATTAACATGCACTGCTCGTAATTCATTTCCAAGTCTAACGCCCTAAACTTTATATTCTAGGTTACTACTTCGGATTATGGCCAGAAAATAAAATCTTGTTTGGATTTTCCAAGCTCTTAGAAAATACTATAGGTCCAACCTGTTCCGTAACCAAAAGTACGATGAGAAGAGAATTTTGAATTTAAGCAACTTAAACCCCGCAAAACTTCATGCATAAAAACAAATTTAATAAACATGCATATATGGAGTTCACACCTAATAAATTTGTTGAACGGCATTGTTTGTCTGCAGAACATACTTTGCGCGACATTACTATGCAATATAATTGAATTTTAAGCAAACCAAACCAAAGAAGAGAAATATTTAGAAATTTTACATTGTACGTTAGGAAGATATTTGAAACTAGCCTCTTCTGGGATCTCAATGTTGTAGACACCATGATCCTTATATCCAAGAAGCCAGATAATTAATGAGACGTACATGGATCACAACTCTGAATATAAACTTGTACATCATTTGAATGAGAAGGTAATATGTGTCCAGAGGAATCTTCAAACCGTTGAAGCGTGCTATTATTTCAGTTTCTTGGTCTGAAAGGGCACACAACAATTCATTAATTACTATAGTAAAGGGTGACGGAGATTTTCTATAAACATAATCCACAAAAAGTATTCATTTGGCACTTCAGCTAAATAAGTCTGCTTAATGTATTACTTATATTGAGCGGATTCACCATATATAAATACATGTTTTCTCTCGGACCATTTGCATGTATTGAGAGCAAAAATTAGCACAATTTCATGCATGAATATAGTGGATGTAGTAACAAGTCTAACAACACAGTTTTGTAGGTTTCAGAACTCCATAAACTTATGTTGGATCCGTGGAGACAACTTCTAACAAAAAATTGTGTATGTGGTAGTAAGAGAGGGTACCATTGGAAACCGAGAATATATGTTCACCTATGTATTCAAAGTTGAATTGAACAACACGCAATTTACTCCCATGTCAAACCTGCTGCACGAGGAATGAAAGCATTAAATAAATTCAGCGTTCTCAACTGCAAATTAAATCAAACTAGCATGCAACGTAGTAGCTTAGAATTGATCAGTATTGGCTGAATACATATCATTATATATCCATTATGATCTTGAGCAAAAACTTACTGATGGAAATAGATACATGCTTTACTTGAACGTGAGGACGCCGTAGGCCTGTAGTCCAGGGCGAGGAAGTGATTCCCCCGTCTTGCCCATACATCCGCCTCCACGGCCGGCCGTGGTGGTGGATGCCCCTCCGACAGGAAGCCCATCACGTTGGGGACGGTGATGGAGTCGACACAGCCCGGAGGAGCGACGGACGTCATTAGGTGGCGATGGCCTAAGATGGTGCCGATGAGGGTGGCAAGACGAACGAGAAGGCCGAGGGTTGAAGGCGGGATATCAGAGGAGCGTTAACGCGGCGGCCGGACATACCAGACCAGATGGAGGTCACAAGAGGGACGAGAACCGAGGGTAGAGGAAGCACTGACCTGCAAGGTTGCAATCGAAGGGAATGGCGGATAATCGGGTGCCGCCATTAGCGACTGCCAGAGATTTCGCCTGAGGTGTTGTTGAAGAGAGCAAACCCACGATCTGAGAGGTTAAGATAGACGTGGGTGATCCGGAGATTTCGAAGGGCAGTTACCTTGATATACTACAATCTGTTTTTACCTTTCAAGAAACCCAGTTCAGGGAATATATCGCATGGTTGGTGGGGTCACCAAACCTTGGCCTAACCCAATTTGGTCACCTTATAGGGAGTAAAATATTTGTGGCAATCAATTAATGTACGCAGAACGGAGGGAAAGGGATCAATATAGGGAAATCGAGGGAGATTAGCTTTCGACTTCCATAGTTATTTTGTCTTATTTTATTCATACTATTTTACCAATATTTTTTCATGTAGACAAATTGAAATAAAATAGTGCGTTATAACATAACCTTATTTTACTTTCGTTTTCGCATACTTACATACAAAAAGTATATATCTACGAAATAAACAAGAGAAATGATTTTTTGTATGGTTTCATCTAAGATTATGCGATGCAAAATAAAATAGTTCATATATTAAATTTTATAATATGAAATGAGTGATATCACTCGGCAGAGCCAGGAGGCGGTGGCATTTTCATCTTGGTAGGCGACAAAACATACAAGGGTTTTAATTTTTATGGTTTAGTATGAGAAAATATGACAAATTTTATTTATCATTATGAGGATATATTTTCTAAACATTATTATGGTCTTGGCTACGAGTACGAAATCTGAGTGGGTCCAGTTCCAACTTTGCAATGCATAGGCTGCAATGCAATGTATCCGTTGTAATTAGAGTGCCTAGCAACGGAAGGGCTTGCCAACATAAATATGCGTAGCTACAGTGATATTTTGCAACGCATTCTGAAAGCGTTGGAAAGTATGCATTGCTATATGGAGGATCATGTTGTAGTGGCCGCCGAAGCCGCGCACCGTCGCGCCGAAAGAGAAGCCGGCGAACATGTCGCGGGAGGAGCGGGACAAGGAGATGGAACGCCGCTCCTTTATAACGGCCGACCATAGAAGGCGCCGCATCGCCGCTATGGACGCAGCGAAAGCGGCATCCACTGCGGAAGCGTGCCTTAGCTTGGGCGGCGGCCTCAGCAACTTCTCGAGCTCACCGTCGTCGCCGGGGTACTACGCGGGGTACAACGCGGACGGGCCGTCGATCTCGCAGATGCGGCTGTCGTAGATGGATGGCCGCGCCCGCTTCTCCCCCGACTACGCGGACAACGACATGACTTTCGACCCCAACGCGCCGTTCTCGCCGGATTCAGTGGCCAGGGGCAGCGGCGCCTTTCACTTCCCCGTAAACCCGAACTCGTCACCTGACCAGCGCCGCACCGATGGCCACGTGACAGACGGCACCGGCCTTCCCCGCGACCTCTTCCCCGACGAGGACAAAAGCACCCACCAGGTGTTCGGCAACGCGTCCGGCGTGTCCATGGGCGAGGACGAGGTGAGTTTCCTTACTTTTTCAATTCAAATCATCTATTGGGGTTGTCGTATGCGCGCCGGTGTGGGAGGAGCTCCCCCAAATGGAGGATGTTGTGCTGGCGCGCCCCATACGACAGTGTCGGCGCCCCTGCTGGCGACTATATGGGCGCGCCGGTGGAGATGCTCTTAGGTTTGTTTTGCACTCCAAGTCCTCAAGGGCTAGGTTTTTGGTGAGCCCCTATACCTTGCCTTGAGCGGGGCTTGTGCGTCGCTCCGCACAAGCTCCCTCGCCGATAGGCCGACCCATCAGGTATACGTTTCTTTTGGTTTTCATTTTTATTCTAGTTTAGATTTCAAATTTAAAAAATGTTTGAATATGAAAACAACTTAGATCTAAAAATTGTTTGAATCTGAAAGCTATTCGAATTACATAAATTTAAAATTTTGAAATGATCAAAATTTCAAAATGTTTAGATCCAAAAATTGTTTGAATGTAAAGAGTGTTCAATTTTCTAGAAATGCTAAAATTTCGAAAATGTTCAAAATTAGAAAAAAAATCAAAATTTAAAAAGTTTAGAAAAACTTGAAAAAAATCTGAATTAAAAAACAGATTTGAAAAACATTCAAAACAACTGATCGACAATAATCAGGAATCGTCCAAACAAAAAAAAAGAACCCAGAACAAAACCACAGGAAACAAGAGAAAACCAGAATAAACTGAATAAAAACCGAAAAAGAATCGCTCCGGCAAACCCTATACACCGACCAGGTCGGCGCGTACCGCGCGCCGCACACCCCGCGCGGTACGGACCGGCCCAGTTAGGTGCGGGATGCCTCCTTTTTCAATTTTTCTTTTCTTTTTTGTTTCTTATTTTTTGTTTCTTTTTTTCCTGTTTTCTTTTTTCTGTTTTCTATTTTCGTTTTTCTTTCGTTTTTTCTGTTTCCTTTTTTTACTTTTATTTTTCAGATTCGAAAAATAGAAATATTTTAAAAAATTAAATTAAAAAATGTTCAAATATAAAAAACCGTTCAAATTTAAAAATCGTTCGAACATGAAAATTATTCAAACATGAAAAATGTTCAAATTTAAAAACCGTTCAAATTTAAAAATTGTTCAAACTCGAAAATTGTTCAAACATGAAAAATGTCAAATTTAAAAACCGTTCAAACGTGAAAAATGTTCAAATTTTGAAAAATATATTTTTTTTGAAAAATATTCAAAATATAAAATCATTCAAATTTTAAAACTGTTAAATTTAAAAATGTTCATATTTTGAAAAAATTCTTGAAAAAGAATTTCATAAAAAATGTTAGATTTCGAAAAAGAAAAATATTAATAACAGAAAAAATAACATAAGAAAGAGAAGAAGAAAAAAAGTACCTTAGCTAATGGGCCGTGGCCCAAACTACCCGACCTGATCACTGGGGGTGTGCGGCACCCCGCACGCGCCGACCAGGTCGGCGTATAGCAGTTCCCGATCGGTCCCGCTATGAGCGTAGAATAGGGACTGGGGACGCCTATTCAGCGCCTCCCGAAGCTCCACTCCCGCTTCGAGAGCTTCCATCACGGGCCGCACCGAATGTAGCCGGTAGAAGGTAAGGTTTCTCTCATTTTTGTAATTCTTTCTGTTTAGATTTTAAAATGTTGAAATTTTAAAAATGTTTAATAGTAATTTGTGCAAAATTGAAAAAGTTCAAACTTCAAATAGTTTAGATTAAATTTTATTGAAATTTAAAAAAAATCAAAATAAAAATGATCAAATGTAAATAATTGTTCAAAATTCAGAAAATAATTAAAAATTAGAAATATTCTGATTAAAAACTGTTCAAAACAAAAAAGAATTGATTGAAAAGAAGCAAAGAAAACCGAAACGAAAATTTCTAGCAGTTTTAGTTTTATTTTTTTAATTTATCTTTTTCTGAAAATTCCAAACTTTTTTAAACAAGAATTTCAAATTTCAAATTATATTTGAGCAAATTTCAAATCTATGTAAATTTTAAATGGCAATTTTGAGATCTGAACAAATTACAAATCTATGCAAATTTCAAATTTGAATTTTTTTTCAACTATGTGTTCGTACGAAATCGGTCGAGAACCTGAAACCAGCAAAGAAGCCTACAACTGAGAACGTGCACTCGAACCACCCGAAATAGATGGGCTTCAACGCTAGCCTGCGTGCGATGCGTACAAAGTACTACAAACCATGGCTAACGAGCGATGGGTAGGGGGCGCTCCTATATGCCGACCGGGTCGGCAGGTACGGGGTGCCGCACACCCCTCTGACCCGGCGGCTGTTAACTGGCCCTGGCCCATCAGGTAACATCTTATTCTTTTTCGCGTTCTTATTTTTTTCATTTTTCCGTTTATTGTTTTGTTTTTAAAAACTAACATTTTAGCTTTTTTATGTTTTCAAATTTTGTTCACAATTTTATGTCTACAGATTTTTAAAATGTTCAATTTTAAATTTGTTTAAAATTTGAAAATCATCCAAAATTTAAAAAAAATCAAAATTAAATTTTTTCTCAAATTTGAAAAACGTTCAACATTTAAATTTGTACCAATTCAGAAATTCATTCAAATTTGAAAACTCGTTCAATATTTGTTAAACTTGGAACTTTTTCAATTTTGAAATTTTTCAAAAGTTATTTTTAAACAGAAAATTAAAACGAGAGATAAAAAACACAAAAGAAAAAAAAATGAAAACGGAAAAGAAAAGGAAAAGGAGAAGAAAAAAATCGCCTAACCGGGCCGGCCCACACCGCGCGGGGGAGTGTGCGGCGCGGTGCAGGTGCCGACCTGATCGGCATATAGGAAACGCCATGGGTAGGTGCTCGTAAGCCAAATCATCGTGTTCGGCCGCGTAGGGCTGGTGGGTCTCGTTCTACCACCCGATTCCGATGAATTCGACATCCGCCTAGACCACAAGCCCACTTGTAGCACAGGGGCTGTAAGGCAACGCGGCGACCCAAACGGACGCGATGGGCTGTCCGTCGTTTGGGTGGCCGAGCGGACACCCGGACGGCGGCCCGCGTTCGCGTGTTCGGTTTGGTCGCACGCTGCGTCTAACGCGGTGACCCAAAAAAGACGCCACGTGGTTCGTCTTCCCTGCGCGGCGCTGCGCCATGGCAGGCCTCGACGGGACAGCAATGGCGGGCGGTAGAACGCGCGGGAAAGTTCTCGCGCGCACTAAGGTTCCCGCGCGCGCGAAAAGGCCATTGGCGCGCGCTCGCGCCCAAGTTTCCCGCCCAAGGCCAACGACTATAAAAGATGGCGGCGGTCTCACAGACCTCATCACACCCGCTCCGCCGTCCTCTCCCCCTCCACCTTCACCGGCGCCCTCTCCATCGCCATGCCGCGCACACTGCAGGCCACGTGGGCCAAGCTCTCCCTCGCCGCTCGGGCCAGGTTCCCGCGGACGGAGGAGGAGGAGTGCACGGACGCGCGGTGGGTCACCGACGACGAGGCGCTCTGCGTAAAAAGAGGACGCGAAGATGGTGGAGGCGGCCGCAGACGGCTGGTACGAGGCCGCGGAGGAGGGGGCCGCCGCGGAGGAGGAGCCCGTCGACGCGGAGGACCTCGCGCTGGCGAACATCAATGCCGCCATCAATGAGCGTCTCGCCGACCTCACGCGCGTGACGAAGGAGCACGAGGCCACCTACCGGGCCGGCCGCCGCCGATTTGGCGACCTCCTCGGCCAGAAGAACCAGCTCCTCGCTATGCGAGCAACCCGCCACCTCATCCAACTGCCCTCGCCCGAGCGGCGCGCCCGGGAGGCTGCTGCGTCGGCGGAGCGCGGCCGACAAGAGCGCATGCGCCGGCGGAACGAGAACCACGAGGCCCAGGCCGCCGGCCGCGTTTGCCTAGAGGCGCGGACCGCTGTGGAACGCGCCGCCCTGCAGGAGCTGGAGCTATGCGGGAAGCGGATTGTGCCGCCGCAGGAGGCGGAGCACGAGCGCGCCCGAGGCGCGAGGACGGAAAGGAGGAGGATGAAGGCCTCCGTCGCACCACCCAGCTTGTAAGCTGGAGTGGAATCCTCACGCATATAGGCCGTCCGCGTCGAGTGAAATCCACGACCCCGACGGCGCGTCGGCGAGGAGTCGCCGGCGAGGCCGCCGGCCCCGTACGTATTAGGATAGGAGTAGGAGTAGTAGATTAAAAAAATGTAATGGTTACCTTTTTAATGAATAAAAATTATTTGTGCCTATGACAGGAGGGCCAGGGGCGGACAAGGGGCGGACGCGAGCGGCCAGCCGTCGACGTCCACGGCCAAGCAAACTCGTCCCAGATTTGAGCCGGGTTTGGGTCGTCCCGGACACCGCGGCCATCCGTTTTAGGGATGGATCCGCACGCTGGGTCGGATTTTTGTCTGGCTCAACCCATCCGGACGCGCGAGCGCGGGATGGGTCGCCGCTTTGGAGATGCCCTTACAGATACCTAGCTTGTCCTCCATAGACCACAAACGAAATTGCGCACCAGATTCAATTGCAAACCCTAATTTCGTCCTCCATCTTGGTTCTCCCCACCTCCCCGCGGCGGCGCCAACCCAATCTCCAGCCATGTCCCCCATCGTGCTAAGCTGCAACGTGCCCACGGTCGACGACTTCCACTGGGGCTACTCCCTGAGCTTATCGGAATCGGAACCACCGCCTCCGCCGCCGCGCCCCCTGAGCATTGTAAGCAGGCGAGCGTTCGGGGTGTACCCATCGGACGAAGCCGACGAGGTGGTGAAGGCCCTGCACTTCGAGACGCATCTAGTAGATGCCCCAGGTTTGTCCCACCTGACGGTCCGAGGAAAAGGAGCAAGTTTTATGGACATGCTTGCTGTCGACGACAACCTGGTCCTTCTCGCTTCGTGCTTCCAACCATACCAATCCCCAGTCTACATCGTCTACGACGCTGTCGAGCAGTCCATCACCATGATCCCCTCCCATCCTTGGTTACTGCCCCAGCACCACCTGCAGCCTGGGGAGAAGCACGAGACAGTCGATACGACAAGCGTTCTCATCGCGCGCCCCCCAGCCCCAGCCGGCGACGACCGCAGCTATGCTCTGGTAAATATGGCGGAGACGAGCATCTACACCGGCTACAACTACGAGCCCGACGAGAAGCAGGACGTTCTCTACGTGTGGCGCTCGTCCTCCCTATCCCCCAAGTGGGATCTCATAAGAGCCAAATTCCCCTCCGAGTTCAAGGGACACGATGTCGCCCACAGCTACGTCAACGTCCTGGCCTTCACCTGTGGCGGCCACGCTTTCTGGGCCAATCTCCCGCACGGCCTTATGTACTGCAGGGTTGACGCCCTGCTCTCTCCCTCGACCGCCGACGAGCTCAAGTTTGGTTTCATCCAACTACCAGTCGACCACCCGCCCTGCCCCATCCAACGTGCACTGGACCTAGACTCCGAAATGTACCAGACAGTTGGCCGATCCGGAGACTCGTCCATCAAGTTCGTCACCATCCATGGCTTCGTCCAGCTCCTCAACTTCCGTAGCTGCACCTTGAAGGTCTGGACCCTCTCACCAGACAAGGGCATGACAGGATGGACCGAGCCGCGCTCCCTCTGCCTCGGCAGCCTCGCCGATCAAGATGAGTTCAAGAAGAATGGCCTGCCCACCGACATGGTGCCCATGTACCCCAACTTGAGCGCCGAGGAAGACGATGTTGTCTACTTCATGCTGGGCAACTATACAAAGTGCTGCCAGGCGCACAAGCGCTCCAAGATCAGGTGCAAAGGGTATATCCCTGCCGCCAAAAATCCCATGTACCACCTCCGTGTTGACATGCGACAGGGTGTTCTCCTGGCCTCTGCGCGCCTCCCTGAGTCAACTTCGCCTTCTTTGAGCATAGCCAGTACCTCCGTGGTGCCTTCGTCAATGATTCAGAGAGGATCAATGGGCAGAAAGGGCAAGCGGCGCCACTGTGGTGATGGCAATCGTAAACGAGGCAGACGAGCTTTCTGCCAGTGAAGTTCAATGGTAGTAGGAACATTGCCCTGCTATATGTAACAACATTATGGACCTTACCTTGTTTATTTTGCTATTTAATGTCACTTGGACATTGTTTGTTAGTTTGAATGTGTGGTTAAACAGCCCAAGACGTACGCGCGCATCCGCTTTGGATTAAATTGACTTGGACACAAACCTGCTTTCGGTTTGGTGGCGAGACAGGAAGAGTTGACATGGCTAAGGCTATGTTTGATAGCAACTTATTTTTGAAGTATTTCAAGAATACTTTGGTTTCTAAAATTACTGCAGTTTACAATACTTCAATGCGTTTGGCAATGGCCAAAACTACAGTATAAATACTGAAGTATCCCTCATACTGCAGTTTTTTCAAAGTATTAAAAAATCAACCCCCGACCTCTTTTTTCTAAAGTGGAGAAAGCGAGAAAAATGACCTGCCCTACTTGCTATGTTGGTTCGCACCTGTCGCCGCCCTGTTTACTCAAGACTCGGGAGATCCGATCATGCGCAGTCATGCACAACGGTGAGCCAGCAAATGAGGTCGAGGTGGATGAGGACGCGGCCCTCCAGGCCCGCCCTGCCGTGCCTGGGAGGTAGCGCGCACACCTCAAAGGTAGCTGCAGGAGCATCAACAACGGTGAGCCAGCAAATGCGCTGTATATGCTCAACGGCCTGCTGATGGCACTAGAGGTGGTATCCTCCTTTTGTGGAATACTAATGTTGTCAACATCACAAATATCACAACGAGGGACCGATGATGCTTCAGTAAATACTGAACCTTACGAGAGCGCTCCTCTGTCGTCTCACCCAGGCGACCGGGAGCGAAACCCTAGCTCCCCACCGCCGCCGCCTCCCTAGCGCTCTGCCCGTATCCTCGTCGCCTCCCGAGGCCGCCGCTGGCTAAGCCGTGAGCCGCTGAGGACGGGGGCGGCGAGGATCTATGCCTCTCGGGCTCCTGCATGGCCGTTTCGGAGGAAGGACGCCATGCCGGTCCCGGAGGTCGCCACCGTCCGCGCTGGGCTCCAGCGCGTGGCCCGCCGCCGTCCTGCTCGTCGCGCCCGCGTCGTCCTCGCCGTGGAGTCGCTCGACAGGCGTCTCCGAGGCGACCCCAGCCGCCACCCTCCCGCGGGCCCGCCGCCACAACCACCCCAGATCCCCCCGCCGCCGCCATTGGTGGCCTGTCCGGCCGACCGACGGTGGCGGCGAGGCGCTGCCCCTGCTTCCTGGATCCGCCCCAGGCCTCCACCCCCACCCTGCTCGCCATCTCGACCATCTTTCGGCAGGCGCGCTGATACGTCTCAAACGTATCTATAATTTCTTATGTTCCATGCTACTTTTATGATGATACTCACATATTTTATACACATTATATGTCATTATTATGCATTTTCCGAAACTAACCTATTGACGAGATGCCGAAGTGCCAGTTCCTGTTTTCTGCTGTTTTTGGTTTCAGAAATCCTAGTAAGGAAATATTCTCGGAATTGGACGAAATCAACGCCCAGCATCTTATAATTCCACGAAGCTTCCAGAACACCCGAGAGGACCAGAGGAGAGTCACAGGCCCACCACACAGGGTGGCGGCGCGGCCCAGGGGGGGCGCGCCCCCCTGTTGTGTGGCTGCCCCGTAGCCCTTCCGACTCCGCCTCTTCGCCTATTTAAGCCTCCCCGACCTAAATCTTCGATACGGAAAAGCCACGGTACGAGAAACCTTCCAGAGCCGCCGCCATCGCGAAGCCAAGATCTGGGGGACAGAAGTCTCTGTTCTGGCACGCCGCCGGGACGGGGAAGTGCCCCCTGAAGGCATCTCCATCGACACCACCACCATCTTCATCAACGCTGATGTCTCCCATGAGGAGGGAGTAGTTCTCCATCGAGGCTAAGGGCTGTACCGGTAGCTATGTGGTTCATCTCTCTCTCCTATGTACTTCAATACAATGATCTCATGAGCTGCCTTACATGATTGAGATCCATATGATGAGCTTTGTAATCTAGATGTCATTATGCTATTCAAGTGGATTTTACTTATGTGATCTCCGGAGACTCCTTGTCCCACGTGTGTAAAGGTGACAGTGTGTGCACCGTGTGGGTCTCTTAGGCTATATTTCACAGAATACTTATTCACTGAGTTATGATTTGAGTCGGATGTCTCTATGAAATTATGGTGTGTTAGTACCTCCTATGAATGCTCACAGTGACAGCGTGGGGTGTTTATTAGTACTTGGGAATACATCTTTAAGGTTTTCCTACATGATGAATTAGTGTTCGTTATCTTGCCAAAGAGTAATTCAGAATAGCATAGTGAAGTGCTTATTTATATTCCTTTATGATTGCAATGTGCTTTGTATCACTATTTATCTATGTGCTACTCTAGTGATGTTATTAAAGTACTCTATTCCTCCTCCATGATGTAATGGTGACAAGTGTGTGCATCATGTAGTACTTGGCGTAGTTTATGATTGTGATCTCTTGTAGATTATGAAGTTAACTATTACTATGATGGTATTGATGTGATCTATTCCTCCTTTCATAGCTTGATGGTGACAGTGTGCATGCTATGTTAGTACTCGGTATAATTGCGTTGGTCTATCATGCACTCTAAGGTTATTTAAATATGAATATCGAATGTTGTGGAGCTTGTTAACTCCGGCATTAAGGTGCTCTTGTAGCCCTACACAATTAATGGTGTTCATCATCCAACAATAGAGTGTAGAGTGGTTTTATTATGTGATCAATGTTGAGAGTGCCCACTAGTGAAAGTATGATCCCTAGGCCTTGTTTCCAAATACTGCAATCATCGCTTATTTACTGTTTTACTGCATCTTTACTTCCTGCAATATTACTACCATCAACCGCACGCCAAGCAAGCTATTTTCTGGCAGCGTTACTACTGCTCATATTCATTCATACCACTTGTATTTCACTATCTCTTCGCCGAACTAGTGCACCTATACATCTGACAAGCGTATTAGGTGTGTTGGGGACACAAGAGACTTCTTGTATCGTGATTGCAGGGTTGCTTGAGAGGGATATCTTTGACCTCTACCTCCCTGAGTTCGATAAACCTTGGGTGATACACTTAAGGGAAAACTTGCTGCCGTTCTACAAACCTCTGCTCTTGGAGGCCCAACACTGTCTACAGGAATAGAAGCGTGCGTAGACATCAAGCTATTTTCTGGCGCCGTTGCCGGGGAGGTAAGGTAAAAGGCACTCACACTCCGGACCCCGGCAACTAAGCTATTTTCTGGCGCTGTTGCCGGGGAGGTAAGGTAAAAGGTATTCACATCCTCCGACTACTAAGCTATTTCCTAGCATTGTTGCCGGTGTGTGAGTGCTCGAAGCTATTTCCTTTAGATCATGCAATTGCATCTTTTTGTTTCTTGTTTTACACTAGTAAGGCATAATGGAAAATAACAATGAGCTTCTTATTCTATTTCCTGAGTTAAGACATGGATTGTTTGATGCGAAAATTAAAAAACCTATGGAATCTTATTTGCATGCTAGTAGCAATGATATTAGTATGAACGCTTTGAACACCATTGTTGCTAATGATATGGAAAATTCTAAGCTTGGGGAAGCTGGTTTTGATGAGCATGACATTTTTAGTCCCCCAAGTTTTGAGGAGAAAATTTACTTTGATGATACTTTGCCTCCCATTTATGATGATTATAATGATAGTGGTCTTTTGGTGCCGCCTACTATGGAGAGTAAATTTTATTATGATTATACTATGCCTCCTACACTTGATGAGAATAATAATGATAGCTACTTTGTTGAATTTGCTCCCACTACAACTAATAAAATTGATTATGCTTATGTGGAGAGTAATAATTTTGTGCATATAGCTCATGATAAGAATGTTTCATTTGATAGTTATATTGTTGAGTTTGTTCATGATGCTACTGAAAATCTTTATGAGAGAGGAAAATATGGTTGTAGAAGTTTTCATGTTACTAAAACACCTCTCTATATGCTGAAAATCTTGAAGTTGCGCTTGTCTAGTTCTCCTATGCTTGTTGCATTATGCCTACATGACTTGTTTATTTACAAGATTCCTTTCCATAGGAAGTGGGTTAGGCTTAAATTTGTTTTGAATTTGCTTCTTGATGCTCTCTTTTGCTTCAACTCTTATTTCTTGCGAGTGCATCATTAAAACTGCTGAGCCCATCTTAATGGCTATAAAGAAAGCACTTCTTGGGAGATAACCCATGCTTTTATTTTACTACAGTAATTTTGTTTTATATTTGAGTCTTGGAAGTTGTTACTACTGTAGCAATCTCTCCTTATCTTTATTTTATTGCATTGTTGTGCCAAGTAAAGTCTTTGATAGTAAAGTCAATACTAGATTTGGATTACTGCGCAGAAATAGATTTCTTAATGTCACGAATTTGGGCAGGGTTCTCTGTAGGTAACTCAGAAAAATCTGCCAATTTACGTGCGTGATCCCCAGATATGTACGCAACTTTCATTCAATTTGAGCATTTTCATCTGAGCAAGTCTGGTGCCTCAAGAAAATTCGTCTTTACGGACTGTTCTGTTTTGACAGATTCTGCCTTTTATTTCGCATTGCCTCTTTTGCTATGTTGGATGGATTTCTTTGTTCCATTAACTTCCAGTAGCTTTGTGCAATGTCCAGAAGTGTTAAGAATGATTGTGTCACCTCTGAACATGTGAATTTTTGATGATGCACTAACCCTCTAATGAGTTTGTTTTGAGTTTGGTGTGGAGGAAGTTTTCAAGGGTCAAGAGAGGAGGATGATACAATATGATCAAGAAGAGTGAAAAGTCTAAGCTTGGGGATGCCCCCGTGGTTCATCCCTGCATATTTCAAGAAGACTCAAGCATCTAAGCTTGGGGATGCCCAAGGCATCCCCTTCTTCATCGACAACTTATCATGTCGCCTCTAGTGAAACTATATTTTTATTCCGTCACATCTTATGTGCTTTACTTGGAGCGTCTGTGTGCTTTTATTTTTGTTTTGTGTTTGAATAAGATCTGATCCATCATGCTTGTGTGGGAGAGAGACACGCTCCGCTGTTGCATATGAACACATGTGTTCTTAGCTTTACTTTTAATGTTCATGGCAAAGGTTGAAACTGCTTCGTTCATTGTTATATGGTTGGAAACAGAAAATCCTGCATGTGGTAATTGGTATAATGTCTTGAATAATTTGATACTTGGCAATTGTTGTGCTCATATATATCATGTTTAAGCTCTTGCATCATGTACTTTGCACCTATTAATGAAGAACTACATAGAGCTTGTTAAAATTTGGTTTGCATGATTGGTCTCTAGAGTCCAGATATTTTCTGGTTAAGGTGTTTGAACAACAAGGAGACGATGTAAAGTCTTATAATACTTACAATATGTTCATATGTGAGCTTTGCTGCACCGTTTTATACTTGAGTTTGCTTCAAAAACCTTGCTAGCCTAGCCTTGTATTGAGAAGAATTCTTCTCGTGCATCCAAATCCTTGAGCCAAAAACTATGCCATTTGTGTCCACCATACCTACCTACCACATGGTATTTCTCTGCCATTCCAAAGTACATTACTTGAGTGCTACCTTTCAAATTCTATCCTTTGCCTTTGCAATATATAGCTCATGGGAAAAATAGCCTTAAAAACTATTGTGGTGAAGAATATGTACTTATGTATCTTATTTCTTACTAAGTTGCTTGTTGAGCGGTAACCATGTTTCTGGGGATGCCATCAGCTATTACACCTTTGTTGAATATCATGTGAGTTGCTATGCATGTTTGTCTTGTCTGAAGTAAGGGCGATTTTCATGATCAAATGGTTTGAGTATGCATATTGTTAGAGAAGAACATTGGGCCGCTAACTAAAGCCATGATTCATGGTGGAAGTTTCAGTTTGGACAATCAATCCTCAATCTCTTATGAGAATTTTATCTGTTGTTGAAATGCTTATGCATTAAAGAGGAGTCCATTATCTGTTGTCTATGTTGTCCCGGTATGGATGTCTAAGTTGAGAATAATCAAAAGCGAGAAATCCAATGCGAGCTTTCTCCTTAGACCTTTGTACAGGCGGCATAGAGGTACCCCTTTGTATGCTATGCAATGATAATCCATGTTAATCCAAGCTAATTAGGACAAGGTGCGAGCACTATTGGTAATCTATGCATGAGGCTTGCAACTTATAAGATGTATTATGCATAACACATATTGTTTATTACTACCGTTGACAAAATTGTTTCTATGTTTTCAAAATGAAAAGCTCTAGCACAAAAATAGTAATCCATGCTTCCCTCTGCGAAGGGCCAATCTTCTACTTTATTGTTGAGTCAGTTTACCTACTTCCTTCTATCTTAGAAGCAAACACTTGTATCAAATGTGTGCATTGATTCTTACATGTTTACCTATTGCACTTGTTATATTACTTTGTGTTGACAATTATCCATGAGATAAATATGTTGAAGTTGAAAGCAACTGCTGAAACTTATATCTTCCTTTGTGTTGCTTCAAAGCTTTCTACTAAGAATTTATTGCTTATGAGTAACTCTTATGCAAGTTTTATTGATGCTTGTCTTGAAAGTACTATTCATGAAAAGTCTTTGCTATATGATTCAGTTGTTTAATCATTGTCTTTACCATTGCTTTGAATCACTTCATTCATCTCATATGCTTTACAATAGTATTGATCAAGATTATGATAGCATGTCACTTAAGAAATTATTCTTGTTATCGTTTACCTACTCGAGGGCGAGTAGGAACTAAGCTTAGGGATGCTTGATACGTCTCAAACGTATCTATAATTTCTTATGTTCCATGCTACTTTTATGATGATACTCACATGTTTTATACACATTATATGTCATTATTATGCATTTTCCGGAACTAACCTATTGACGAGATGCCGAAGTGCCGGTTCTCGTTTTCTCGCTGTTTTTGGTTTCGAAATCCTAGTAAGGAAATATTCTCGGAATTGGACCGAAATCAACGCCCAGCATCTTATAATTCCACGAAGCTTCCAGAACACCCGAGAGGGACCAGAGGAGAGCCACAGGCCCACCACAGGGTGGCAGCGCGGCCCAGGGGGGGCGCGCCCCCTTTTGTGTGGCTGCCCCGTAGCCCTTCCGACTCCGCCTCTTCACCTATTTAAGCCTCCCTGACCTAAATCTTCGATAGGGAAAAGCCATGGTACGAGAAACCTTCCAGAGCCGTCGCCATCGCGAAGCCAAGATCTGGGGGACAGAAGTCTCTGTTCCGGCACGCCGCCGGGACGGGGAAGTGCCCCCGGAAGGCATCTCCATCGACACCACCGCCATCTTCATCAACGCTGCTGTCTCCCATGAGGAGGGAGTAGTTCTCCATCGAGGCTAAGGGCTGTACAGGTAGCTATGTGGTTCATCTCTCTCTCCTATGTACTTCAATACAATGATCTCATGAGCTGCCTTACATGATTGAGATCCATATGATGAGCTTTGTAGTCTAGATGTCATTATGCTATTCAAGTGGATTTTACTTATGTGATCTCCGGAGACTCCTTGTCCCACGTGTGTAAAGGTGACAGTGTATGCACCGTGTGGGTCTCTTAGGCTATATTTCACAGAATACTTATTCATCGAGTTATGATTTGAGTCGGATGTCTCTATGAAATTATGGTGTGTTAGTACCTCCTATGAATGCTCACAGTGACAGCTTGGGGTGTTTATTAGTACTTGGGAATACATCTTTAAGGTTTGCCTACATGATGAATTAGTGTTCGTTATCTTGCCAAAGAGTAATTCAGAATAGCATAGTGAAGTGCTTATTTATATTCCTTTATGATTGCAATGTGCTTTGTATCACTATTTATCTATGTGCTACTCTAGTGATGTTATTAAAGTACTCTATTCCTCCTCCATGATGTAATGGTGACGAGTGTGTGCATCATGTAGTACTTGGCGTAGTTTATGATTGTGATCTCTTGTAGATTATGAAGTTAACTATTACTATGATGGTATTGATGTGATCTATTCCTCCTTTCATAGCTTGATGGTGACAGTGTGCATGCTATGTTAGTACTCGGTATAATTGCGTTGGTCTATCATGCACTCTAAGGTTATTTAAATGGGATTTCTATTTTCGTGCCCCTGGTTCGTTAGTTGTACTCAGTTTTCCCCAGCCTCTTAACTTTTCCTCAGTTTTCCCCTCCCTCTAGTTTGAAACCCCTTGCAGAGGCTCGGACGGGAGGGTTGCCGTCTGGTCAGAGGCCTTCCGTTACCGGTGACGGCTAGGGAGCCGCGGTGGTTTTGACTTGACCGTTGCTTTCGAAATGTGTTGACTATTGACTGGAAGAGCTGACCCAAAGCTTTCCCCTCCGTCCGAGACTGGAGGAGCTCACACACCGCCCCTCCGCCGCCACGCCATCCTGCCCACCTACCTTATGGCGTCGTCC
>NC_061513.1:331647163-331742604 GCF_022539505.1 Lolium rigidum | reverse complement strand
ACCTACAACCTAGAGAAATAATAATGGAAAAGGAAATATAGAGATATGAAGTTTTTATGCCAAAAGCTTCAAAACCACTTCCTAGTCCATAAGCTACTAGATATGAAGATGCAGGGCTTTCTCGCTCAATACACCTCCCAAATACCCACTATGCTTACAAACTTTGTCCAAATGAGTCCAAATTCGTCACACTTGTGTATCTTTGAGTTGCAAACAATATCTAGTCGGCCAAAATGTAATATATTGTTCAAATAACACAATTTTATAATTTTTATGCCAAAAGCTTCAATTTCCCTTAGTCCCTTTATTATTTGGGTGCCCCTGTTTTACTTAGTGTTACTCAGTTTTCCCCTCCGGGCCCACTTGTTGTACTCAGTCCTACTCAGTTTTACCCTTCCGATAAACATTTCCTCACTTTTCCCCCTCTTAGTTCTACTTAGTTTTCCTAACTTGTACTCACTGGCTGATCTCTGATTGGTCGAGATGTATGTCACATGGATCTTGGTTGGTTGAAAGCTCAACGAACGCTTGCACCGTTCGATCATTTATGATCGGACGGCCTCGTATCTCTCTCTCTACCACGATGGACGCATACGGAGACAAGAGCAGAGCACATACCTACCAACCCCGGCAGTCGCATATTCCGGCCGCATCTTCCTCTCTCGTATTTCCTCTCTTACTCCGGCGGTCGCGGCGGCGCGGATCTAACCGTGCGTGCGGCGGCGTGCGGCGGCGCGGATCTAACCGTGCGTGCGGCGGCGTGCGGCGGCGCGGATCTAACCGTGCGTGCGGCGCCGTACGGCGGCGCGGATCTAACCGTGCGTGCGCCGTGGATCTAAGAGTGCCGGTGAGGATCTGACCGTCAGAAATAGTTGAAATGTCTCTCTCTGTCTCACTTTCGATTCTATTCTCAGATCTGTTGAATGATGAAGAACACCAAGACGGCGGCCGTGCCGACAGTTGGTCATCGATGCCACGAACATTGAAGCCATCGCCTACAACATCGCTTCGACGGCGCAGACCCAGCCTTCAATGTCGGAGCCTCGTTGATGTCTCACTTCCGGTGCCGAGAGTGCGAATCGATGCCAAGACGATTGAAGCCATCGTCTACAACCGCGCTGCAAAGCCGCCGATCCAGCCCTCCGCAGATCCGTCGCTGATGAAGTACACCAAGACAGCGGCGGTTCCGACAATGGTCAACGGCGGATGGCGCAGATGACCACCCCTCAGCCGCCCGTCGTCCCGGCCTTTCTTGCCCATCGCTGCGCGGCCGTGTTCGACGCCGCAAATTGGGATAAATTATGATAAATTTGTATTTTTCAATTTCCAATTGGGATAAAATTGTTCGAACTACTACCTCCGTCTCAAAAAAGCTTCTCCACGTTCTTGATGTGTCCATGTACATCCGTATGTATGATTTGAATTCTATCCCAACTTGATTGGGAAGATATTGATATGTATTTGATCCGGAGGCTGGTACATGCTTTCACTTTTGGGATCCCTTCACTTTTATAAAATGTTCATGCATGCTAAAATTATCGTGCGCATTACTTACCACAAATAGGAAATTGTACACCAAAATACAGTGCTTAAAGCCACAACAAAATACAGTGGTTAGAGCCATCTACCGAATAACAATTCTATACTAAATCGTCTCGCAGTAACCACATAACTGCTAGGACAGGGATGACACCTAATAAAACTGCATAGATGAATCTACTTTTCTCCTCTCCCATCACTTTAAGTTCATGTTCTAGATTTTCTACCACTTGATCAAATACGGCAAGATCTGTCTCAACTCTCAACTTCTCCTTGCGAATAAGCTCTGAATTCTTCTTTTCTTCCTCCACAATACGCTTCAGCTCGAATATCATCAGGTTTTTACGGGCCAATTCATCACCTAAATTGGCCACCTTCTCCTCCAAATCCATCCTCTGGCTACACCACCGGGTTGATTCATCTTGGTATGCAATGTACCATAGATCATCGGCTTGCCCGGCTAACCGTAACAATAATGGAAAAAAGAACAACCGAAATCACTCCAACAGTGCCATGGCGGAACTTCAAATTCAACGGTAGTACAGAGAGCTGAAGCTAGATACCCGCACTTCCGACGAGGTAGGAGAAGTAGAACGTGGCCACGACATGATCGAATCGCCACCCTCGCCGGTGTACCCGCTACGACCGTACATTGAGGACTATTTCGTACCCGCAAACTCCAATAAATTACGGGAACCGAATCGATTAGGGGCGGGGGAGGCAGAAGCGGAGGTCTTACCAAGCTATACCAATTGGTGCGCGGAACAAATCCCGGTCGTCGTGGGCGGCGGATCTCGCTTGCGGCGGACTTTCTCGCGGTGGGTACAATGCGTGCGGACGAAAGAAGTGTTGGAGCTGTGCTTGACGTGCAGCGCCGCAGTTCGTCCGACGCCACCGAGGGACAGAGCCGGCGGCGCGACGAGGCGCCGGCGATGGCTGCTCCGTCCGACGGTGGGGAACGAGCACCGGTCTAGCTTAAGAATAATTAATTAGCGAACTTGTTGCTTCTCTCTATGATATTCTCTAAAGACATATATCAGAGCGGCAATATGTGAGTTTTCCTGAAAAATAGACGATTCCACTGGTCATTGGCTGCGGAGGCCCCACAGAGCGGCAATATATGATTTTCTCTAAATAAATAGACGACCCCACTGGTCATTGGCTGCGGAGGCCCCACAGAGCGGCAATATATGATTTTTTCTCTCTAAATAAATAGACGACCCCACTGGTCATTGGCTGCGGCAGCCCCACGGAAGCGGCAATATGTGTCTTTTCCTGAAAAATAGACGACCCCACCGGTCATTGGCTGCGGAGGCCCCACGGAGCGGCAATATATGATTTTCTCTAAATAAATAGACGATCCCACTGGTCATTGGCTGCGGCAGCCCCACACAGCGGCAATATATGTGAGTTTTCCTGAAAAATAGACGACCCCACTGGTCATTGGCTGTGGAGGCACCACAGAGCGGCAATATATGAGTTTTCCTGAAAAATATACCACCCCACTCGGTCATTGGCTGCGGCAGCCCTATAGAGCGGCCCCATTTGTCATTGGCAGCACCACGTATAAAATCATGAAATAAAACGGCCCACACGTCAGCCGATAGATGGATGGCTGCTCCGACGTGTCTCCCGACCCTACCCGTCGTGGAGGAGCTGCCCCCGTGCGGCCCCACACGGTCGGACTAACGGTCAAGGCCTCTGACCTGACGGCTACCGGCCGTTCCAGCACTTGTGCGTGTTTCAAACTAGAGGAGGGGAAAACTGAGGAAAAACTAAGGGACTGGGGAAAACTGAGTACAACTAACGAACCAGGGGCACGAAAATAGAAATCCCTATTTAAATATGAATATCGAATGTTGTGGAGCTTGTTAACTCCGGCATTGAGGTGCTCTTGTAGCCCTACACAATTAATGGTGTTCATCATCAAACAATAGAGTGTAGAGTGGTTTTATTATGTGATCAATGTTGAGAGTGTCCACTAGTGAAAGTATGATCCCTAGACCTTGTTTCCAAATACTGCAATCATCGCTTATTTACTGTTTTACTGCATCTTTACTTCCTGCAATATTACTACCATCAACTGCACGCCAGCAAGCTACTTTTTGGCGCCGTTACTACTGCTCATATTCATTCATACCACTTGTATTTCAATATCTCTTCGCGGAACTAGTGCACATATACATCTGACAAGTGTATTAGGTGTGTTAGGGACACAAGAGACTTCTTGTATCGTGATTGCAGGGTTGCTTGAGAGGGATATCTTTGACCTCTACCTCCCTGAGTTCGATAAACCTTGGGTGATCCACTTAAGGGAAAACTTGCTGCTGTTCTACAAATCTCTGCTCTTGGAGGCCCAACACTGTCTACAGGAATAGAAGCGTGCGTAGACATCACGCGCATCCGCCGCGGCGCGCGGACGTGCTCTGCCGAAGGCCCCTGCAGCTTCTGATAGGGGCCTCCCCGCGCGAGGCCGTGGTCCTAGACGCCTCTGTGCTCCGCGTCCCGGCGGTCCGGCCGTCGATCCCGGCCCCGGAGTGCTCTGTGCCCCTGCCCTCCGCTCGGCGACACACTTCTTGGCCCCGTGGCTTGGCCAGGCCTCGTGCTTCTCCTCCCGGTGGCTGTTGCCCGCCCATCTGGGCCCTGCACCGATGGCAGGTCCCTCCTCTCCGGCGCCCGTGTCGCCACCTCCTCCACTCTTTTCAGCCTCATGTCCCCCTTGTTAGCTGCTACAGCGAGCTTCTTCACTGGATTCCTATGCTTCGTTCCTCTCCTTTGTGCCGGAATTTCCCCTCTAAAGCCGGGTTAGCGAGTACTCGAATCATCTTTGCGGTTGGCTTCTGTGAAGTGTCCTCCCTCCTTCCAGGCTTCCTTCCCGAGAAGGGCGAGCGGATGGCGGTTTTCTCGTTTGGCATCTGTTTTGGCTGAATCTCCTCGCTCTCTTGCTTCGGTCTTCCCTTCTTCGGGGCTTCCTTCCACCAAAGAGCGAGTGGACGTCGTCGACAAGAGCGGCAACCACATAGTCAGGCCCGACTGGCTTGATGCGGAGGGGTCGCATCTTGCAAAAAGTGGAGTTCTTCGTGCCCGGTTTGTGTTGCATGTGTGGTTCTTTCTCTAGTCCGAAGCCGGGTTAACAAGTTCTTGCCCCATCTCCTCGGTTGTTCTCGTCTCCTAGCAGCGGGTCTCCCTTATCCTGGGCTTCCTCCCCCTTGAGGGCGAGTGGAGGGTGCTTGCTAGGGCGGCATCCTTGGTCTCAGATCTCCTTGTTTTCTTTTCGTGGTCCTCCCTCCTTCCGGGCTTCCTTCCCTTGAAGGGCGAGGGGAGTTCTGTGGCAAGAGCGGCAACCAAATAGCCACATTCGGACGGCTTGATGACGACTACTGATGTTGAGCTACTGCCCTATTAGCACACGTCCGGCAAGCTTGGATCCTTGGTGGTATATCTCTATGTTGTTCTTGTAGTTCTGGCTTGTAGATGGCAAGGCTCTTGGTCACTTTATACTACCCTGGGGCTAGATTGTAGTAGCTACTATATGTTCTCTCTTCCCCTGTATCTCCCGTGTAAATTCTTCATCAATTGTAACAGAAACTTGGCCTTGCCGGGTACTTTCGAGTGGAATGAAACAAGCGGTGGGGATTGGTTCCCCCCCCCCCCCATCAATCTCGAAAAAAAAACAAATATCACAACGGGACAATTCTTCATCTCCGGCTTGGTTACAATTGTGCATTCTAGCACCTCCTTCAAGATAACCAATGTCAATGGGCCAACGAGATATAATTTGAAAGCCGCCTTCTACCAAGAGCTCCTTGATGAAAAGCCGATCGCGGGTGTAAAGTGAATCGTTACGAGAGACTTCAACCAAATTTATCGGGCGCGTGATAAGAATAGAACAAATGCGAACCGCACTATGATGACCCAATTCCGTGACGCCCTTAACTTATGCAAGCTCAAAGAGATTCATCTCCAAAATAGAAAGTTCACTTGGAGCAACGAGCAAAGAGATCCTACCATGAGCAAGCTCGACACCTACTTTTGCAATGAGGATTGGGACATCCACTTCCCATCCCACATCCTTCATGCGCTCTCCTCGTCGTTATCCGACCATTGCCCTCTACTCCTTGCAAGTGAAGCCGGTCAAAAGCACCCCAAAACCGTCGAAAACTTTTGGATCAAAATGCCCGGATTCATGGAAGTGGTGCTTGGGTCTTGGAACGAGAACTTCACCCATTTTGAGCCTTGTCAACTTCTCTACCATAAGCTCAAGCGTGTCTCTCAAAGACTTCGACAATGGAGCAAGAGGCTCTTTCCGGCGTCCAAAGTCCAACTCCACATGGCGCTAAATGCTATCTTGAGACTTGATATTGCTCAAGAATCACGAGTGCTCCACCCCGAGGAGCTTGACCTTAGAAGAAGATTGAAACGGAAGGTAATTAGTATGGCCGTGGCCGTGAGAGCAAGGAAGAGACAAGCCTCTAGAATCTCTAAATCTTAAAGAGGGAGATGCCAACACAATATATTTCCACACACAGGTTAACTCCCGGCGTCGAAAAAAATTTATACATAGACTCAAGCATAACAATGGTTGGATTGTCAATCATCACCACAACAAAACAATAATCCAAAACCACTTCGCCTCAATCATGGGAAGAGGAGCTCGCCGCAATAGTAACATAAATTGGAGCAACATACCGGTGTCGGATTGCGATCTTGACGATATCGTCGGTGACTTCTCGGAGGAGGAGGTTAAAGGTGCTATTTTTGGTTCCGCTAGTGACAAAGCACCGGGGCCTGATGGCTTCACCGGTGCTTTCTACAAGGCTTTTTGGGACATTGTCAAGCCGGAGATCATGCATGTCTTACATAGCTTCCACACCCTTCGGGCCACGCATCTCCATTGGATCAACTCCGCGAATATTGCTCTAATCCCAAAGAAAGATGGTGCCGAAGACATATCGGACTATAGACCTATAAGCCTTATCCATGCCATTGCCAAGTATATTGCAAAGATGATGGCCGCTCGGCTTGCGCCTCATATGGACTCGCTTGTGTCCAATGCCCAAAGCGCATTCATCAAAAAACAGAGCATCCACGATAACTACATGTATGTGAGGAACCTTGCTTGCAAATTTCATCGCTCCAAAACACCTTGCCTCCTCTTCAAGCTTGACATCAAAAAGGCTTTCGACTTGGTGAGATGGGATTACCTCATGGATCTTCTCCAACATTGTGGCTTCCCGAGAAAATTCCGGGATTGGATTTGGGCACTCTTCTCCACCTCTACTTCGAGAATCCTCCTCAATGGCGTGCCTTGTGACCCCATTAAACATGGACGCGGCCTCCGGCAAGGCGATCCGTTGTCCCCTCTCCTCTTTGTGTTGGCAATTGATCCGATCAACCATATCCTTGCAAAAGCTACCAACTAAGGAAGGTTGCACCCCCTTCTTGGAAGAGCTACGGTTGCGCGCACCTCCTTGTATGCCATTGATGCGGCGATTTTTGTGGCCCCAATAAAAGAGGATATCACTTGCCTCGCTTCAATTCTTGCTACCTTTGGTGATGTGACCGGTTTAGAGGCCAACCCCCAAAAAAGCCTCGTAGCCCCGATCCAATGCGACGGTCTCGACCTTGAGGACATCCTTCAACCTTTCCCGGCTACGAGAACTTCCTTCCCTATGAGATACTTGGGCTTACCATTGTCGGTTTATAGGCTCAAACGTGGAGACCTTCAATACTTACAAGATAAAATCGCCGGAAAGTTTGCCGCCGGAAATTGGAAGAATGTGAACATGGCTGGTAGAAGAGTGTTGGTACGCTCCGTTCTTACTTTCCAAACGATCCATCACATCACCTCCATCGACCTACCAAAGGGGGTCACCCATAGCATCATGGCTCTTCTCTGGGCTTTTCTTTGGGCGGGCCAAGAGAAAGTGACTGGGGGCAAGTGCAAAGTTAATTGGGACAAAGTATGCCGTCCTACCAAGCTTGGTGGCCTTGGTATCTTGCACCTAGAGAAATTTGCCGCTGCTCTAAGGCTAAGATGTTTATGGCTTGAGTGGACCGATGATTCGAAATCTTGGATCGGTCTTGGTAATCCATGCAATAAGGAGGACCGGACACTTTTTGCGGCCGCCACTTTTATCAATATAGGAAACGGTGAAAAAGCGAAGTTTTGGACCTCTCCTTGGCTTGGCGGACTTTTCCCATGTGATTTGGCGCCCTTGATCTTTACAATGTCCAAGAAGAAGAATTGCAATGTCCGGAAGGCTCTCCATAACAACTTTTGGGTCAATCAAATCAAGGTCTCTCACGAGTTTGGGGTGCCTCACATTGAGGAATTTGTCAAGCTTTGGGGTCTCCTTCAAGATGTGCACCTACCCCATGATGTTCCGGACACCATTACTTGGAAGTTCACTAATAATGGGAAATATTCCGCCTCCTCGTCCTATAAGATGCAATTCGAAGGCCTTGTCTCAACCTCCCTAAATTCTACGGTTTGGAAAGTTTGGACGCCTCCAAAGTGCAAGTTCTTCGCTTGGTTGATCATGCAAAATAGAGTTTGGATGGCGGATAGGCTTCAACGTAGAGGGTGGGAAAATTGTGGAAATTGTCCTCTATGCAACCAAGTCCAAGAGACGGCGGACCACCTCATGTATAAATGTCGCTTCACCTTGCGAGTGTGGAAGGAGATTCTAGCTTGGTGTGGTATTCATGATAGATCCCCGGAGTCTTGGATCAATGAGCCAAATGTCGATGCGTGGTGGACAAATATTGCCTTAGGAAGAGGTCAACATAGGAAAGTCCTAGCATCCTTGCTCATGCTAATCTCTTGGGAAGTTTGAAAGGAACGCAACGCTAGTCTTCCGACACCACCATTCCGCCACAAATGTCATCATTGCCAAGATCAAAGATGAGGCTCGGGCTTGGTGCTTGGCCAGCGCTAAGGATTTGTGCAATATAATACCCGGAGAGTAGGCTTTGGTTAAAGTCCTAGGGCTTGTCCTAGGCATTTGTTATGGAACTCTAAACTCCTTCTCTATTAATGAAAATGGCAAATCTTTTGCCTCATTTCAAAAAAAAAAAGCAATGGAGAGAAGAAAGGTGAGTGCTGCCTCTATCCTCGTGTTTATTTTTGTTGATTTGAGCCGTCGAAGCTTTTTGTGGCTCCCAGCATGGAGTCGACGAGGCGAGCTTGATCTCTTCCTCGCGGTTCTTCCACCAGAGTTTCATCGATGAGGACCTCGCGCCTCCTCTGCTCCTCCTGATCGTGGTTTATCAATACAAAGCAGTGGTGGCGCTAGACTTCGAGAATGAGATCGGCGCCTGCTGCTTGTACGTGATGTAATCGATCACAAGCTGGCGGTCGACCGGTGGCTGGAGGTAGTGACGCTGGAATGGTAGGCGTGACAGATGATACGCAGAGGAAGGGGCAGTGCAGCGGCCACCGGGGCAACTAGCGCGGGCGGGGGTGCCAGCAGCCGCAAGTGCATGCCGTGTCCATGGTGAGAGAACGGGTCTCCGTGTGCCATAAGCAGGAGAAATTTGAACCATTACAAAGATGAAATACATGATGTACCCCAATGGTAGCTAGTTTACGTGCTAATTACAACACTAGCCAAACATGTCACAGTATTTCTGATTCTGAATACTTCAAAATACTTCAATCTGTCAATACTTTGGTATACTATGCCACCCTGCTAAAAACTACAGTTTTAGAATACTTTGGTTTTTAAGATACTTCGCTACCAAACTACCAAACTAAGCCTAAACGTCTTCTGGATGCGTGCCTGTAATCAGACCGATGAGCTCTGCTTTGGTTCGCGCCGCATTAATTCTTAAATGGGCATGTGTGCTACAGTAGTGTAGTATGTAGCTGTTCTCTGCAATGCGTTTGCTTGTAGCTGATTAGCTACTTGCCTCCTTTTAGCCTGTGACGAACGATGCAGTGGATGGTGAACCTGCTCATTAATGGCGAGGAGCTCGCAAAGAAGAAGCGATGTGGGTAGGAAGAGAGAACAGGTACAGCTCGGCGTACTGCGTGCACACGGGGGTGATCATGGAGAAATGCAACTCCTCATGTGGGAAGTGCCCCCCGTACTATCTCTACCATTAATTTCTTCGAGATTCGTGCTAGCAACGTTGCAAAAAGATCCTCCCACCTCCAATCTTTAGTCCATTTCAGTTTTACAGAAAGCCACCGACATTTTTCATATTTCACACATCACACAGCTAGTACTTTTCAGCTCTCCTTCTCACAGCTAGTACTTTTTTTGACAAAAACAAATCGATGTTTTTCCACTTAATCCATAGCAGTCTAAAATATTCTTTCACATAATTTTTTTTGACAAATAATAAACAGATGTATTTCCACTTGACGTTTCATCACAGAATTATTCAATAATATTCTTTCACATAATATTTCTAAACATCTAAAAACATTTATATCAAAGAAATTTTTCAATTTTTTTCCTACATTGTCATAGGATATTTATTCAAAGAACTAAAGCTGCATTGAATCTGGAAAGATTCATAAAAGTTCTATGCTTGTTTTCGGCCAAAAATAATACATAGTTATTTTTTCAAAAAGATTCATAAACAGTTCACACAACATTCATACTCACACAATATCCTAAAAATAATTTTTTATTTCTAAAAGATTCATAAACAGTTCACACAACATTCATACTCACACAATATCCTACATTTTTTCAACCGAAATGAAATTGTTAATTATGTTTTGTAACAAGAATGATTTTTTACAAGTTTCTTTTTACACAGTTTAGTGACAGATACAAGCATGTTTGAGCAATTCATCTAAGTTTCATATAAGTTTTCAAAAAAAAATACTGACAGAATATTCAAACAAATTGTAAAATTGGTTTTGTCCAAGAATCATACATAAGTCATGTAACTTTTTTCGGATATTTGTCAAATTATATACTGGTTTTGACAGAACATATATTTCCACACAAATATCTAGTTTTTCCACACAATATAAAGAATATTCATACAAGTTATGTATAGGTTTCTTCCAAGAATCAAAATAAAACTTCTTCCATACAAATATCGGTTCATAATAAAAAAACATCACATCATTCACACTAGATTCATACAGTTCCTCCAAAATCCGTTACAAATGCAAAACATGCCAGATCCAACCCGCTGGGATGAGGAGGGCGTGGAGGACCTGAGGAAGACGAGGCGCGTCAGGGTGGCGACCTCCACTCCCATCGGTAGGGAAGAGGATGTGTGTCAGGCGGCGACCTCTACTCCCGTCGTCGGCCAGGAAGCCAAGATGCGTCGGAGGCGACCTCTGCTCTTGTCCGCCAGGAAGATGAGGCGCATCGGGGTCGCTGACGCGGAAGCAGCCCCGCCGGGGAAGCCACCGCGCGCCGGGGATGCCGCGGCGTGCCGGGGAAGCCGCCGCTGCCGGTGGTCGGTATCAGGGAGGGGGGCGGAGACGGGTGACGGCGGTGGGCGGAGGCGGGGTCAGGGAGGGGCTGGGGTGCGGATGCGGCGGCTCTGGGCGAGGGACGGGCCGGGGCTCGGGGAATTAGGGTTGGGTTGTGGTTTATATAGTCCAGTCAGAATTTGGAATGATTTCTAACTTTCTAGGGGGCTCAAATGCAAATTTGCCAGTAGCTTTGACTAGGTGGACTTTGCACGAATCTCCAACAAACATGTGGTATAGATAGTACCGGTGTGCCTTACCATATTAGGGAAATCCGCACTCGGTGATCATGTCTCAGAACTGGCGATAAGCTCTTTTCTATGCAAGTGGACTTGTTATGAATCAAAGCTCCAGCTCGGTGCTCACAAGCTGAGCCTGTTTTTAAGGTGTTGACTTTTTTTTTGCCAGAAGAATCCAAATATATTATATGAATTAACAGGAAGTACAAAGCATGCTAAACATAATTTTAAAAAAAAAATACGTCCAGATCCTTGGACCACCTAGAGACCACTACTACGACCAGAGCGAGCCGTTGTTGTTGCCGTCTTACCGGAGTCAGCCCGACGTTGTTGATGATAGTCGGTGATGATAGTCGGAAAGTCTTCGTGCGTGTGCCTCTAAGGACCAGCGCCCTTGAGTTGAAGTCATCGCAATTGAATTCATGAATTAATCTAAATCTTCTAACATTAAACCTATAACATAGGTAGACTGGACAAAATCCACCACTACAAAGAAGCGGTGACTACACGAATTCCCGACCTCCTCAACACCACCGGCGAGATTGCCGCCAACAATGTGGACAAGGAGGCATGTATAGCTTATTCTTGTCCCGCACAATGCCGCCATAGCCACCATAACGACGACACCGGTTGGCAAAAATCTAACTTTAGAGACCCTTTTACAGCATCGAGGCCCCACCTCCTCCAGCCATCAGAGCAACTAGGAGGCAGGGACCATCAATTCCTGATCATAGACAGCAAGGACGAGGCAGGTGGCGGCAAGGTGTTGATGCTTGACTTGGCAATCTGTCAATTTTTTCCATTAACCTGAGTAAACAGGAATGGTGCATGTGCAGGTGTTCCAGTGGCAAATTCCTAGATGAAGTTGTTGACAGTTCAGACAAACCGAGCAATCCACCCTTGCTCACTCCGGCCAAAGTGGGCTTGCGTGCTTATAAATACCAAGGCAAACGAGCTTATATACAAGATCATAAAGACGGTCGACTGTTGACAGTACGCAACACATGCCATCAAAACTGCAGACTAGCTACATCTACCGATGCCAAAGATGACATAAACATGCAAATAAAGACACGACACTGAAACAGATCTAAACAATGATAAATTAGTGGTGAGTGGCGACTTGCGCTCATCTCCCTCCTTTCCGGAAGTGGGACTTCAGCTCCTGGGCGACGCAGAACATCGTGTCCATGGTGTCCTCGTCCAGGTGCCCGTCCTTGACACCACCGATCGCCAGGATCGTCCTCAGCCAGTCCTCGTGGAGGGTGGAGAACTCCGCTCGCCCTTCGCTCGACTTGAAGTTCCTAGCGATCTTCGACTTCATCATCTGGCCTGCGACTGACGCCTTCTCCACTGTGGACATCGGGATCCCTGCCATTGTAGCGACCTGCAGGCCATAGCTCTCCGGGGAGGCGCCTGATGCAAGCCGGTAGAGGAAGGTGAGCTCCTTCTCGCCGCTGCCTCCGCTCTTTGGCCTGAGCATGCAAGCCATGTGCTGGAGGCTCACGTGGGGGTGGGAGCCGAACTCCTTTGTGAGAGGGTGGTAGTGCGTGGCGAAGAGCAGACGGCACCGCACCTGTTCCACCAGGTGGCGGAATACCTGGGGGTGAAATGTTTGTCAGACAATGGAGATCCATGAATGAAGAGCAACGCAGAAACAGGGCAAAAGCACATCCTCATAATATGCTATTGAAACTGAGAAATTGATTGGTTTCTGACTATCTCATCAGTTACGGATATGGCCACGGGGCCTTAGGCCACAGTAACGGCATCTATGATCTACCACATAAGAGTGTACTGAAGGTTGAAAGGCATGGCAAGCACGGTGATGAAATAGTATAGCATGAAGAAATAAATACTCACAGCATATGCAATTGCATATCCATCAAATGTGCTAGTTCCTCTGCCAAGCTCATCAAGCAAGACAAGAGAATCCTCGGTTGCATTCTGAAGAACAGATGCAGTCTCAGTACATTCCACGAGAAAGGTGCCTGCAAGAATGTAACTAATAATGTTGTAACAATCCAAGTTAAGGTTGACAGGTCATATCTAATTCATGATTCATGCCACGGCTAAAAGAAAATTCATAGTGCTTTCTAAGTTGCTATCGAGATTTCACAGATTTACTCAAAAGATTTATATCATGTAAAAATTCAGGATGCATTCTCTCTGCAACCACATTTGAGTAATCAATTTGTAAATGTAATTATTATCTGATGTAATCTTTCTGGGGTATGCCCTATGTATATATGTACATTTTTAAAAAATGAAAAATATGCCATATGTGACACCCCTACTGTTGCCTGGTCATTTTATTTCATACTAGAATAATTAGGAACGAAACTAAATTTGTAACCCCATTTTGGGCCAAAAGCCATAGGATTTGATAGACTGGCCAAATTTGTTGGTTATGACTACTTACTTTCTCCAGACATAATCCGATCTGTCGCACCAAGCCGCGTAAACATGGAGTCAGCAGGGGTCAATTCACATGATGTGCAGGGGACATAACATCCAAGCTGCAGACCAGAATAAATTCCAATTATACATCTAAATAGGGAAGCATAAGGGCATGCATAACAAAATTTAGTTATACATACCTGGGCAAGTAAAATAGCCAAGCAGGTGGCACGCATTATAGTAGACTTGCCTCCCATATTTGGACCAGTCAACAAAAATGCAAAGCGATTCTGACCAGATAAATCCTGGCCAAGAGATAAATCATTTGGCACAGGCCCAGTTGCACTTTCTGCAAAAGCATAGGGATGCCATAGACCCTTCATCCGAAGTATCGGCACTTTGTCTTTCACCAGAACACGTGGTCTGCACATGGTACAAGATGACGACAATGCCATTGCTGCGAAGGACCTAAGGACATCAACAACACTGATGGCATTGATCACCAGAGACCATTCAGAAGCTTTTCCAACAAATAGTTCCACCAAAATAGCCAAGGTGTTAGCATCATCGTCTTCGATATCATGATCCTGTTAAAACTCACAATCAGACAATAAGTGGTAGAGTACTGGTGGAAGCCAGAACAGACAGCCAGTAACAGAAAAAGAAATAAGCACTTGATTGAAAATGCAGAAAGAAATTCCCAGTACCTGGTACCGTGGAAAGTCATTGTCTATAGCCTCTTCAAATTGATGAACTAGTTCATCGAGAGAGCTCAGGGTTGGAATATCCACTGACTTTGACAGTGCTGAGATACCATGGTCCTCTCTTCGTAAGACACTTAATAAGTTGATTCCAACCCGAAGGCCCTTGATAAGCATACCGAACGTTTTAATCTGGAACATACAGAAAGTCACATGTCATTAGTCAGTAGCTTAGATACAGGAAAGAAGAATTTCATAGTTTGCAAAAATTTCAGAGTTTTTGATTAAATCTAAACCACGAAAAAGAGAACTATAAGCTGTAATAAGCTTATGAAGCTAGGAGTGAAACAGACAAGAACAACCACTAACCCGTCTTTTTAATATCTTATCTCCAACAAAGGGCAACATAACAGCAGATGTTAACCCCACGGTGGATCTAACTCGTCCAAGTAACCTCTCAAGGTCAGGAACTTTCCGGAGATGCTCAAGTGTAATAGAGCCTACCCCACAATTTTGAATGAAGCCCTCAACAATATCAAGCCTCCTATTTATAGCATTGACATCCTTTAGTGGATGGCATATCCATCTTCTTAGAAGCCGTTTACCGGATGCAGTTATGCAGTGATTGAGGTGCTTGTACAGAGTACCTGCAACAAAGTAAAACAAATTTTAATGTGTCTGTGTGTTTGATATATTAAGTAGAGCAGGGCGTAGGTAGAAGGTGCACCCATACCTGATGAGCCCCCGTCAAAACTATTGCTGAAAACCTCCAGGTTCACAAGAGTCTGACCATCCATCCTTAGACAAGTTTGGTACACGTTGTAAGGTAACACTTCCCCATTTTTTAGAGCATCCTCTAGCTGTTTAAAAATTGTAGCATATCAGAACTTGAACACATGTCCAGCTAAAGTTGTAGCACACAATCTTATGACAAGCACATTAAATTTAGAAAAACTGGAAAATGATGCCTAATTACAGTGTTCTGAAGCAATTCTTAAGCATTGCTGAAAAGGAAAATGCAGTTACTAGTGGCACAATCAATTGACAAATCTTAAGTGTGCAACAAATGCAGTCGAAGAAACAAAGAGTTGGATTAACATAAGTATACCATAAGTCTAGTCAAATGACCAATAAGTCCACCAAGTGCACAAATAACTGCTTCTTGATTCACTGAATAATCCAATGCAGATAACCAAGAATCTGTTGATGCTTTAAAGTACCCTTTAGAATGCACTAGCATTTTAATTTGTGAAGCGTCAGAGAAATCTGCCCCAGATAATGGGGTCAGCTGCATTTTCACAGAGCCTGCAGTTAGAAGAAAGGTCTTTAACTTTACAATTCTGATATCAGTTTACTAGTTACAAGACAAAAGAGCTATAATCTGTGGCTAGTTTAGCCTATTATGAGAAAGAAGGTGGACCTATATAATGATAAATAACAGCACTAAAAGAGGAAAAGATCTATTTCAGGAGAAAAAAAAGAGCAAACGATTATGAGATTTAACCTGCTGAGGCATATTTTAACATAGATTTACGGCTTTCTCTTGAGAGGCCTGACCAAAAGAAGACATATATTAGTTCCTATATACATGGAAATGGAAAATAAAATATGTACTGACCTGAGGATTCATAGATTATCTCCCTCGGAGACACCTGAAATAGCATACTACTGACTGATCATTTCTGATATGTTAAATGAAAGGGAGAAAATTGCAACAGTAAAGAACCTACCTGCACCAGCAAAGCCCCCAAAGCTGCAGATGAATCATCATCCTCGAGTGAACCCACCCATATTTTAAGAGCGGCATAATCTAGAAAAGCAAATCCATACACCCGAGAACCATTAGAAGCTAGGGTAACCTGAAAATTACAAAAAGGAAAGTCTGGACGCATTAGCTCAACATCACCTATGAACAATAGTTGCTAAAAACTAATTCACGATGCTTTAGAGCACTTGCAGAACAAGTTGCAAAAAGAACTAACATAATTAAAACTAGGATATGTAACACTGCATGTTTCACAGGAAAATGACACTGAAAATGTCATTTTACTTTTGCATGGTGTGATGTTGGTTTGGTCTTGGACTTGTGCATAAACCATCTTTTCTATCAATGCATCTAAACATTTTTCATTTTCACGAAAAGAAATATAAATAAAGCCAATAGGTGCATATGTACAAGAAATGTCTTCTGCGCTTATTGGCTCCACATATTTTTATATACTTGCCATAAAATTCCACATATTTATACCGTGTCAAATCAGATCTTAGATTCATTGCTATGTTTATGTAAATCTACTTTGTTATTTTGTAATTTTGTCCAAGACCATGAGTTTGTAATTATTTCATGTCTTTTGAGGAAAGTGTACTTTACTATCAGATAGTTAGCTTTTGTGGTGGAACTGTGTTTACTCATATGTACGAGATGAACTTACAAACATTATAGCAAATCATATGAAGTTACAAAATTATAGCAAAACATATTGGCCCAAATGAAACACACTGCTTTGTCTGCAGAAGACAAACCTCTTTCAATGCAAGAAGGTGAACAGCATCAGCCCCTATATTGCTGTCAGCTGCAGTTGATGGTGTGGAAACATGAACTAACTTCCTTTCAATAACCTTGCATAAGTCACACAAAAAATGGTTACACTTATATGAGGTCAGTCTCTTCTATCTTGAAAGGACAAGTTCTGTGCATCGGTAGATGCAGATGCCAGGGGTGCCACCTCCTTTTTCTAAGAAAAACCTTACACTTCAAACACGAACCAAAATTGAATATTTGTATTCAATTGCAGCTACACATGCCAAAGAGTATATGGCTACTACCTGTGTTCTTTTCTACTCCCTCTGTCCCAAAATAAGTGACTCAACTTTGTCCAGATACGGATGTATCTACATCTATTTTAGTTATAGATACATATGTATCTAGAAAAAGTGAGTCACTTATTTAAGGACGGAGGGAGTACTTGACATTTTAGACCACGACAGTCTCCAACATGCATGCCACACAACTACTTTTGCAGTCACATGTTAACAAAAGTTATTAAGCGTACTTATTTCAAAGTATTAATGATAAATCTAGTAATGACATGTGCACATAAAAGATCCAAGTACTATTGGGTATATTGGTGATCGAAGTTTCAAAGAGTTGACTGCACACATTCTAAAAATGCATCCAGGCAACAAGGGAAGTGGAACACTTACTGAATTTGGTCCTCTAGCTTTTGCCTGTACTGCAGATTCCATTTGTTCTATCCTTCCAACTTTATATCTGGAGGAAATACCAGATAGATGAGCAGTAGAACCAACAAAATAAATAATGATAGAGCAGAAGAAATTTACATCCAACACTATAGGGATGTGTCACATCACAATCTTATCATATACTCCCTCTGAACATCTTTAATTGACACTAGTCATGTGCACAACTAGCGTCAATCTTTCCTGATCAGAGGGAGTAGCATTCAAAAAGAAACTAAATGCATTGTGCAAGCAATGGAACAGGTCTAAATTTTCTGGGACTCAGCAACAGTGGCACAGAAACTGGTAAAGAATATAATGAGTAGATTTCTCATATTATCATCAACAAGAACAAAGACAGAAACAAAAATATGCCTAATGCCAACCGGAATAACTGAGCATAAACTTGCTGATGTTCAAGGTAATGTTATGATTAAATGCTGAAAATGAGCAATGCTAAGGAGAACAGGGAACTTACCCCCGAGCTAAAAGCTTCTCAACAGCATCATCTATCCCACTCTCTGAAATGCCAACCTTCACATAAGATGAAAAAGTTAATGTCATATATGCGCCATAATGTGATAATAAAGCTACCAAATATAAAGGCAGTACAAAGCTCCTTTTCTTCAGGATGGTTTAGTACAAAGGAATTAGTTGGAACAAAACATTAAATTCTACTGTAGTGGCCAACAAAATATGAATACACAAGCTGCTGAGGTTGAAAACATATGAAGTGGCGTACTGCTAAAAGCTTGGAACAATTTACGCTTTACCCAATCATTTCCCCAATGCCAAAAGAATGATATCACATACTTTGTCCAGCTACTACAAATAATATAACATATAAATAATTTTGTACGACAAAAGATCTGGCTAATGATATTTGTTACGCAGAAGCAAGACGGTATCCACAAGTTGTGGGAAATGAACTACAATTTAGCAGGATCAGTACAGCAGACACTTGGAAGTCAGAACCAAGCATTCCAATGACAAAATAAGAGTGGTCAAGGTTTACAAATTTTGGGTACCTGCCGGCATTTGCCCACACCACTGATAGTCATTTTCCAGTCAAGTTCCTTTTGACCAACCTCGGCATCTACTTCATAGAGCTCATAAAATTTTCCCTACACATACAGGAAAAACACTTCTGTAGGTTATATATCTAACCAGAAAAAACCCTCATTTTAAAATGTCTAGCTTCTAGTGCATGTCTGTCAATATGCATAGTGTAATTGAGTAAAACTGCTTGCGCTAGTCCGATGAGCAAAAAGCATCTATTTCTTATTTATAGGGATAAGCAAACGCTCATTATGATGCCAAGGTATGAGATACTGATTAGCATTGCATTTATCTTTCACATGATAATCTTGACAGTAGACTACCAACAGTCAGTGTATGATTCATTGATGATGCAACTTACCACTTTGAAAAAGAGGACAACATCCATATATTTGCACTTAACAGTCCAGTATTGCTTTTGAGATGTTGACATCTTTCTCAGTGCATCAGGTGGAATGAAAAGAGTTCTCTTGTCATAAAGTGGATCCTCTGGCCGCCTTTTATTTGCATCCCTGATATTCGGAGGATTCAGCCATTCAAATTTACTACGTGCACCTTCAGCCATTTCATCTTGAACCATCTTCTCCACTGGAGAACATTGGGCTGATTTCACCTTCTTGTTTGAACCCCACAAAGGAGAGTGGTCCTGTTGAACTCGCTTGGCACGAGGAGTCACTGCTCGCGTCAGTGGCGTTTCTGGTTTCAGAGAAACAGAATCAAGTTCCGGAAATAGTGTAGCAGGTGCTCCAGTATGTTTAGCGTTCAGAAAAACTGGGAACTTTTTCGACTGGTTCTGCAGTGGAGTTCCATTCGAATCAAAATCCGCAAACAGATTTGTTGCCTTAATGTATGAAGAGTCTGAAGATCCAGTGAATAGCTTCTTTGAGTGATTCATTGTAGGAGAGTCATCTGAACCAAGTCCAAGTGGTGTCGCTGCTCTGACCTGTTCACCACTTGAGGAAACCAATGGTAACTTCTTCGATGGATGCTGAGTTGGATCTGAACCATACTCTGATAAAGGTGTATCTGCTCCACGAAACGGCCCAGAGAAGTTCCTCCTCAAGGGGTCCTGGGAAGGAGTTTGTACATCAAATTCTTCAAATATCGAAGCAGCTGTAGTGTACTGATTATTGGGGGACTCTGAGGATAACTTCTTCGGACACTCCTGAAACAGAGTTTCATCTGAACCAGGTTCTGGGAACAGTGTGCTTGCTCTAACAAATTTATCCATGGAAGAAGTCGTGGAGCATTTCAGCGGCTCCTGCAGAGGACTGACATCTGCGAATAGCGTAGTTTCTCTGCTATACTCGTCACTGTATGGTCCGGAGAATAATGCACTTGGGCGCTCATCTGAGATACGTTGATTTTTACCAGGCAAGGCTCTGTCCTCAACATGTCTAACCTGGGCGGCGTCTTTGTTTCTGCAGCAAGCACAAGAGCATCATCATGATGGCACGGCAAAAACAAGACAATGTTTTCCAAGGTACAATGAAATGCCTGATGTGGCCCATCAAAAAGTGGAAAATCCACTATTGGAAACCAGTAAAACAAACACTCTGGGGACACCAAGAACAAACACCTGGCATAAGCACAATAGCGCAGACACAAATAGACCCGATCCAACTATCCAAGCAACCATTAGTCCATTACAGCACTCGAAGTGTACATTCAAGTGAAGGACAGTTGGCACGGTTAAATTATTGAGACCAAAATACAATAACCTTGAGGCTAACTACAGCGAAAACAGAGTGTACCACATGAAACTATGAGTCTGCAATCAATGGTTTTGTGTGCTAGCCCGTACGGATTGTTCGTTTTGACTGTCTGTGGCAGCGGCAGATCTGATGCTTACTTTGTTCTCGGTAAAACTACGGTGGGTTCTCTCTCCGCGCTACAAACATAACATGCAAAATTGCAAACGTAGAATCAACGCATAAATCGCGCAGAGCACTATCTAACAGCACAAACAGTAACCAAAATTGGAGTTAAGGGACACGGATTTGAACGACGAGAGTGGTGACAGGTGACGGCAGTGCAGGCCGAAAATCAATCACCAACAAATCGATCGAATCCCCATTCGCTGTCAGGTTCAAGTGGTAGTAGCAACCTATACGAATCCGGTCGACGCCACGAGTTCACAATCCAGCAAATAATCGCGAACCGGCCCCAAACCCAGACAGACAAAACCCTAGCGTTCCCGCCGCTACCGAGAGAGCTAGATGGAGGGTGGAGTCCGTACCTCGCCTGCGACGGCGGCCGCGCGAGCCTCTCCATGATGCCGTCGACGGAGGCCGCGGCGGGGGGGCGCGGGGGCCTCTCGGGGGTCGAGCCGGCGGCGGGACCGAGGGGGTCCCCCGCCGGGGTCCGGCGCGGGTGGAGGAAGGAGAGGATGGACTGCTGCTGCCGGCGCGGCTGCATCGCGGTGGCCGGGGAGGGGCCCTCGGAGGTCGGAGCTTCGAGGTGGAGTCCGCGGTGGCGGGAGGAGCGGCGAGCGATGGAGGGGGAATGGGAATGGGGAATGGGAGGGAAGAGGCGATGAAATTATTCGGGGTAATTTGCGAGCGGGAAATGAAAGCGCGAGGCCGCGCGCGCCCCTCCAAATAATGGTCATCATGCGAAATTCATTAATAATAACATAAGAGCATCTTTAACGGGCGCGGCATATAAACTGCTGGTTTGCAGCACACGGGAGCAAAAGCGGTCCTCCAGCAGGCGCTGCAAACCGCGCGGCGCTGTAAAAGTTTTAGGGCGCGGGCGGGTTTGCGCTATCGCGAGCGGCATAGTTTGTGCGCCGGTTACAGCGCGCGGCATCGCTCGTCCACGCGCGAAAAAAACCCCGCGATGAAACTTCCCCTTCCGCGTCGCCGCCCGAGCGCCCAATCCGTCGTCTCCGCGCGGCCGCCGGCGCAATCCCGACGATGGACGGTTCCTCCGGCAAGCCACCGACTCCTCCCTACATCGTCCCACCCTCCGCCGCCGCCGCTGCTTCCGCCGCACCGCCGCCAAATGCGCCAAACCCTAGCGCCGGCGTCGACGGCGCCAACACAACGGCAGCTGCGCGTGCGCTCTTCGCCCCGCCGCGCAGATGGCAGCCGCGC
This sequence comes from Lolium rigidum, assembly GCF_022539505.1. Taxonomy (NCBI): domain Eukaryota; kingdom Viridiplantae; phylum Streptophyta; class Magnoliopsida; order Poales; family Poaceae; genus Lolium; species Lolium rigidum. The sequence continues at coordinate 331,720,880 of NC_061513.1, read as the reverse complement.
AGGGCGCCGGCAACGCGCGGGCCGCGCCGAGGAGGGGGAAGTCGCCGTCGACCAAACGGTTGTCCATCGGTGCCGCCTCCGTCGCGCCGCCGAAGAAAGCGAAGGCGCCCGCCTCCTTCCGGCCGCAGCCGCCTCCTCCTTCGAAGAACCAGACGCCTCCTCCTCCTCCGACGAGTCAGCCGGCACCTCCGTCCGGCAGCCGCGCGGGCGCACATACGGTGCATGATGAAATGCCCGAGTGGTAAAAAACACTACTTTTCATCCAAATTGTAGTTTAGATGCATACCTAGCCGGATAATAATGAATTTCATTGCAATGTAGAGTCAATGATGACACATTCATGGAGACGATGAATGTTGGATCTTCGTTCATGCACGATGAAGCCACAGATGGAGAGGAGGAATATGAGGATGTAGATGAGGAAGGAGAAGGGGTGATTGAACCTCGCCATCCCGGTCGATCGGCCAATTACACCATAGCGGAGGACAAGTTGCTTTGCAAGGCGTGGTTGACAATTGGAATGGATCCAACAACCGGTACCGATCAAACAAGAGAAACATATTGGGTGAGGATGACGGAGTACTTCAACACACACAACACAAGTGGGAACGAGCGAACCATGCGCTCACTTCGGTCCCGTTGGTCCGGCATCAACACCGATTGCCAAAAATGGGCGGGCGTGCAAGCCAACGTTGATGTTTTTAATCCAAGTGGCACAAATGAGAATGATAGGGTAAGCCATTGTACTACTACGTTCACCATATGGCTCATATGTGAAGAATCCGGTTCTAGTTCATATAGCTCATCTATTTTCTTTTCCGCATATGTGTAGAACTCTATGGCTCAAGGATTGTTTAGGGATGTGGGAAAGAAGAACAAGAAAGGCAACAAGATTCTTGGCAAGCCATTCACCTTGCATCATTACTATGAAGTTCTAGGGAATGAAGAAAAGTGGAAGACCCGCGACAAGTTGGATGCGGCAACTATGGAGGCCAATGCTACCGGTGATGCAGCAATCATCGATGATGATGATTCAAGTGATGAAGGCAAGAAGAGAAGCTTCACTCCTCACTCCATCAACAATGGGCGGAGGAATGTGCATGGTAGGAAGACCGCCAAAGATATGAAGGGAAAGAAGGCCGAAGATGACGACATTGCAATGGCTATGGAAAGGATTGCAAATGCACGGTTGCAAGCAAATGAAGATAGAAAGATGCAAAGAAACTTGGAGAAAGGGGCTATGGATGCTATTGAAGCTAGGAGAGCCGCTTTGGAGGAGAGGATTGCCGCCAACGAGGAGAGGAAGTTGGCTTTGGAGGAGAAGAGGCAAGCCACCGAGGAGCATGCACGCCTAGCGGAGGAGGAGAGGAAGCTTTTCTTGATGGATACTTCCCATATGGATGAGAGGCAAAAGGAGTACATCATCCTTCTTCGCGATGAAGTGTTGTCCAAGAAGAGATTGTTGGTAGCCAACATGAACACACCCACGACCGGCATGTTTGGAGGAGGCATGCCGACGTTTGGAGGAGGCATGAGAGGCATGACCGGCATGGGAGGCATGGCCGGCATGGGAAGCATGCCCATGCCTACCATGGGAGGCATGGCCGGTATGGGAAGCATGCCCATGCCCGGCATGGGAGGCATGGCCGGCATGGGAGGCTATGGAGGCATGGCCGGCATGGGAGGACCAACCTATGGAGGAGTGTTTGGAGGGACTATGGGAGGCTCGGTGAGTGGTGTGTATGGGAGTATGGGAGCACAACCGGGAGGCTTCGTGTCTTCCTTGAATGCTACTATTCCTCTTTCAACCCAAGAAGATAAGGAAGAAGAAGAAGGTGTTGACTTGGAAAATGCGGAAGTGTGATATGCATGTGTGATATGCAAATTGTGTGTTCCACTTTGTCCATTTGAACCATATGTCGTGTGTCATTGTTGAACTACGTCATTTTGTGTGTCGTTTGAACTATGTGATGTGTGTTGCACTTTGTTTCCATTTAAATTATGGTACATCATTTGTTTCATGATTTATGTGTGAGTATTTGATCTTTTGAGATGCATAGTAGTGTAGAAAACTGTTTTCCGTGCCCGCGCGCGCTGTATTTTGCCGCGCCCGGCGGAGGTGCTTTTTTCCCGCACCGACGCGCGCTGCAAAGTAGAGCCTCCGGCGGGGGGAAATTCGGTATCACGCGCGCCAGCGGTTTACAGCGCGCCGAAACGGAGGTTTACCGCGCCGCGTTTTAGCGCGCCTGTTGGAGATGCTCTAAATTCTAAACCAAAGTTCATGAAACGAAAACATAGAACAGTAAGTCAAACGTCATTGTTGATATTGTAAGCGGTGGTGCTAGCACACATGATATCGACACACTTCTTTTGGTTCTTGTTCATACTGGCTGTGTCACATAATATAATCTTGAAACCCTTGGTGAATCCGCTCGAGTTAAATTTGCATGCCTCTATGTTCACATTTTATTGCTCAAGTGCCAACTTATCCACCTCAATGGTCACCTGATGCCTCTCGAGTGTTATGAAGTTCTTGTACTTTTCATCCCTCTTTTGTTCCTTCGCCACGTTTGATAGCCTTTTTTTTTCAATGCATTCATGCTCATCAATTATAGTCATGAACACTTCCAAGCATCTCAAGTCTAAGGTATAAGATTCGGCAGGCATTGATCACAACAAAGCACAAAGGCTACGCGTCACTTCCAGGTTTTGGCCTAGTTTGCTCTTCACTTTCTATCTTGAAAAGTTTGGGCTTATAATTTAGAGTTCATGTGTTGGTGTATATGTTTGTTTCATTGTTTTGGTTTTATAAAAATAGGGAGAATTGTGTTTCCTCAATTCTCATGAAGTGATCATGTCTTCTAGAAAAAAGAGTGATTCTCGCTGGTACAAAAGAATGCAACAGTATAGAAAGAACAGACAACAACATAGTCTTAGTAGGTCAAGTCATTGCTTGAGTGCTACATTTAATCGTGTATCATTAATATTGGATTTATTATTAGCATGCATTGTAAGAATAACACGCCGTATAGAGGTTCGCGTTATATAATTGACTGGGCTTTGGGGGGTTATTTTGAAAATTCATTTTTAGGATCCCATATTGCATTCGGCGATGGGGCCTCCAAGACGTCCTTGTATTTTGACTTGCAAAACATTTCATGTGTGTCATTTTGCATGGTTCTTCGCAATAACTATGACATTAATTTGTTGTCCATGACAAATGCAATGACATTCTTGAAATGAGGCTGAAACCTAGGATTTCTTAGTGTAGTACAAATGTACAATCACATACCACATGCTATACACAATCTATAACCACATGAAATTTTTGTTTGATGCCGCACACTATTCTCAAATCACGCCGGATCTTGGTTGTCGGATTAAACTACCCCCAAGTCTATGAAAAGGTGTTGACGATTCCTTGGTGGAAATGCTACAAGTTAACTTTATCCCATAGTGCTCGATCAGAGTATCATGTAATATGTGAAAAAGCTTTCATCCTCATCTTAAACATCGAGTATAATTTATTTGGGACCTTCATTTTTTCCTCAACCCCTTGTATCCATGCCGTCAACGAAAGACTTGGTGCATATGGACCTTCTCAGTCTCTTGTGCAATACAAGGGTGCAACAACATGCTATGGATATAAATATTGATTGGATACATCATTTGTGGAATTATATGCAAGTAAAAACATACATATGTAAAAAAACAAGAAACATTACAAGTTCAAATCAAACAACACAGATTTGAGACATTACAAGTGCAAAACAAATAATATATAATCACGGGCTTACTCATCTAAAACAAATATTAGGTTACTAAAATTATGAGTTTTCGTGTTGAGCAAAAATAATATTAAGTACCAAAGCAAATAATACATCGCCAAAACATATAAAAACAGAATGAATATCAAATTAATATCAAGAAAATAAATCAAAAAAAAATATGAATCTAAGAGTACCTTTTTTCTAAGTCTCTGTAGCTCATTGTTAACTGCAATAATAATATTGGCATGCTCTTTGCATTCGTTGTATTCCTTTTGATTATTTTGCTCATATTTTCAAAATTGATTGTGATCATAACTTCTCTTAATTCCCTTGTTGAAATTTGGCTACTTAATTTGTGTACCCAACAACATACATTCTTTCGATTTAATGGCTACTTTCTTGCTCTCCTTTGATACACGTGTTAGAGAAACTTGGTCACCAAAGGCATCCTAAGTTGCTTTTTACGGTATTCACTTTATCAATAACAATATGATATGCGTAACAACATTTTCAAATGTTCTCACCGATCTGTCACCATGTATCACATTAATTTTATGTAGCAAGTTTTTTCATAAATAAATAACATACATATATTAACGCATATCTACAGTGCTTTTCATGTAACCATAAATTTAATCCTTAAAACTTCAAATAAACATCCAACAAAAAACCCAAATGACTCATGCCCTTCGAGCTCGAGCTCAAGGTCAAGCTCATGTCATCGATATGTGGGTCGCCGCTGATGGGGAGGATGCGGATGTAGAGGCATATGGACTTTTCTAATATGTATGTCGAGGCAGATGGAGGAGGTGGTTCTCGGGTTGCAGGCGGGGGTGGACACACATTGTACCATGGATATTCAGTTGAATATACCCATTATTTTTGGCAAAAAATCACACCTAATGACTGAGCCATCAATTCTAGCCTAATTAGTATAAAATCACGTGCAAGTTGTGACATGAGCACTGGTTGGTGGTGTTGCTTAAAACAAGTGCACACAAGCAGCTGATAATGGGTTCAAACACAAGTAATTTTGTAGTTTTTTGCTTGTATTTTTTATTTTGAATACCTATTGTGAAAATCATGTGCCCGCCACTGATTGCAGGTAGGGTGCACCACTTATAGAGGCAAAATTTATGTGGAGGGAGAGACACTTCTATCGGCAATGCGGTTGATGGTAGAAGGTAGGATTCGGCAAGTTAGGGAGGATAGGGACGGGGCATGTTGGCATCGGTAAGACTTTTGCAAAGGAAGGAGAGATCCGAGGAATCCATAAATGTAGGAGATAAGTCATGGTTCAGGTGTGTTGTGGTAGGTAATGTAATTTTACACTAAAGCTAGAGGGCATTCTTTAAAAAAACATGGTTGGTCGACTAGAGGAAGGGTGAATAGGCGATTACAATTTGTTGATTTAGGGAAAATGTTAGGGGAAATGTGAAAAAAGATTCACTAAAATTTAAGTATGACAAAGTCACAACTCGACAAACAAGGTACACGGGTAAACAAGCCAGATAATATAAGCTGCCCAAACACAAAGATGTTTTATCTCTTGGGTGCATATGCTCTCTCTATTTTGAAATGCATCTTTGATATATTTTGAAATGCAAAAAAAAAACCACGTGTAGATCTTCACATGCTATGTGCGCACAAAGATTTTCCATGAAAAAAAGACTTGTCATCTGGGTTGGGTAAAAAAGTTAAAATTTGATGATAAAAATATAGATTTTTGTGAGACATGTTTTATCTTTTTACATCGACTGATGTGAGCATTACCCTTTAGGTAACCCGTATTATGTTACCTCTTACGGTTCAACCAGGGGCCATGTAGGACATCCATCAACTAAGGTGGACCGCTATGTCGGTTCCGAAGAAAGAGACTTGATGAACAAGACAAGAAGACGAAGACCAAGGAAAGTCTAAACGTAGAACTCTTTGTAACTTAGTCGAACCCGGACAGAACTCTCGAGACCTGGCTCACAATATAAGGGCCAGGAGAGGGTCTGCCGAGGGACACACAATCAAATTAGTCAGAACCACCGCAAGTCTAGAGCTAGGTCTTACAAAATCTTAGCCTCTCGACGAGATGTTAGTCTTAGCCTTCGGATACCCCATCGTAACCTGATAGTTTCAATAATCAAGACCAGATAAGCAGGAAGTAAGGATTTTACCTCATCGAGGGCCCCGAACCTAGGTAAATCTCTTTTCCCGTTTGTTTGGTATCCGATGTCTCGTGTCAGCCTGCAGGATTCCGTCAACCCTAAGCCCCAAAAGGTGGGCATTGCCGAGGAGTACCCTTGACATCGACCGTAAAAAAATCAAATATTCGTGAAACTTTACTGAGATGTACATAAATTTATAGTGAAATATTCATGTCAATTAGTACTGATTTATGAAATTTGTCCCAAATTGTACTGAAATATTCATATAAATTAGTACTGGTTTCGATAAATCACATAAATGCTTCATGAGCAGAATATTTAGATATGCCTTAACATCAATAAAATTTGGAAAACGTACTTGTATTTTTTTGAACTAACACACTTACTTGTACTAATAATCTCTTTCTTATGTCAAATAATACTACTTCCTCCATCCAAAAATAGGTGCCTCATTTTTATGTAGATAGGGATGTATCTAGATGCATTTTAGTTAGAGATACATCCATATCTAGATAAAATTGGGACACCTATTTTTAGACAGAGAAAATATAAAATAAGTATGGTAAACAAACGTATTATAACCGGTGAAAAAAATACTGAAGTATGAATACATATCTATTGATGGAACACATGTAAAAGTAAAAAGAACGAGAAAGGTGTGATAATAGGGTAGCTTGAGGTTGGGTGGTTAGGACTTAGGAGGGTGGTTGTACCTCTGCCCATCAGAGTTCAAATCCTAGATTTGACATCTCTGTGTCTCATAAAGGTAGAATATTTTTTTAGTGTGACGCTACATTTTTTTCAGTGTGACGCTACATTTCCGTTGATAGCAAAGACGTCTGTGGTGACTTCGTCAATTTCAGGATCCAATTCGCCGGATCAGTCTTCAGAGGTGTTCATAGGGATAAGTGTATGCTCGTGTGTGTGTGAACGTGTACGCAAGTGTGCAACCTCAACAAAGGAAAACGAACAAAATAAAGCAAAGAAAAGATGGAACTGGGGACAAAAACAAGAAGGGAATGACTAGTCAAGCGGCAGACTAGTAGTGCACGCTGTCGCCAGTGCTGAGCTATAGTTGGACCTGGACGCGGTTTCGTTCGAATCAAGGCCCCCTTCCGTTGATAGCAAAGACGTCTGTGGTGACTTCGTCAATTTCAGGATCCGATTCGCCGGATCAGTCTTCAGAGGTGTTCATAGGGATAAGTGTATGCTCGTGTGTGTGTGAACGTGTACGCAAGTGTGCAACCTCAACAAAGGAAAACGAACAAAATAAAGCAAAGAAAAGATGGAACTGGGGACAAAAACAAGAAGGGAATGACTAGTCAAGCGGCAGACTAGTAGTGCACGCTGTCGCCAGTGCTGAGCTATAGTTGGACCTGGACGCGGTTTCGTTCGAATCAAGGCCCCCTTCCTCCTCCGGGTGCCTGCCAGCCACGGATAACTCCGAAGAAGCTTCGGAACGAACGACTTTTACGCGCCTAAGCAAGAAGCTTCCATCTGCCACGGGGAGCACGCACGCACGTTTGACTGCGAATTCAACGATCGCCGTAAACCCTCCGGACTCCCCTATAAAAACACGGCAAATCCCCGCTGCCAGGAATCACAACAACCACTGCTATAACGTAAGATAAGACTCCTCTTCTCCTTTGGTGTACTACGTTCTTGACTTGCGCCGCCGTCAAGGGCCTGCAACCTACCGTCGTCCGTCGAGCCGATCGACTTCATCTCCTGTTCACGCGATGGCTCGTGCGGCGGCCGTGGACGTGCCCGCCGGCGTGGCGCAGGGCGGCGCGAGGAAGACGGAGGGGCTGGCGGCCGTGGCCGGCGACGGCAGGAGGGTCGACCAGGCCGTGGCGTACCTGCTCATGGCCGCCGCGCTCGCCGTCACCTACCTCGTGCACTGACCGATCGGACGGACGACGAAGAGGAGCTTGATGATGGATGACAGTAATAATTAGTCGTTCGTGAATACAGCTAGGAATTTTTTTTTCATGTAACTACATCTTGTAAGTCTTGAGCAAGTCATGAACAGATACTAATATGTTTGTTGCAAGATTTTCTTTGACTTCTCTGTGCGTGGCGGAGGGCCAGAATCAGTTAGATCGGTAGCTAGACTTGAATCGTCTGTTCATGTCGCTTCATCCCTAATTCATCACCAGCTAGCTAGTTATGAAGATTTTCACGACATGGTCTAAATTCATAAGCAGCTAGTTCTAAAGATTACAGGACATGGTCTAAATTACCTGGAGAGCTAGTTTGACCTCTCTCTGACCCTCAGTAACCCTTGCAAGAGCATGGGGCCGAAGGCTGAAGCAAAGCACAATATCCCTGGCCTCCATGGCACATCAAACAGCAAAAATAGATACCCAGTTCAACCAAAACGACACGCATAACAAAATCTGCAGTAGGCTGGACAGGTCATGCTTGATCAAATTATTAAGTATTATAAAGTATATAATTTAATATCTTCTACTGGCGACACAACATGCTGACGAGAATGTACAATCACTGTAATATAGGTATTCCCACGACTTCGAAGACAACTAACTAACAATGGGGGAAATGCCGCTGCTGTCTGGTTTCCCCCAGCTGGTACAGCTGGAAGCCGGCGAGGCCAGGACCCTAAACCTGTTGAACTAGCCAGACTTCTACAACACAAGGTGCAAAAGAGGAGCACACATGCTCACCTAAGGTGAGCCAGATTCCTCCCCAGAGTCTGCATCAGGCTCTGCAACTACATCATCTTCAGAGCCTGAGCCAGACTCTGCAACTGCATCATCTTCAGAGCCTGAGCCAGAGCCAGAGTCTGCAACTACATCATCCTCCTCTGAGCCTGACCCAGAGTCTGCAACTACATCATCTTCCGACTCTGACCCCGAGTCTGCAACAACATCATCTTCATCTTCAGAGCCTGACATGGCGAATTGCTTGGAGATGGGTGTCGGTCGTTGCCTCGTCGTTTTCTTTGTCATTGCTTCAGGTGTAACCTGCCCTGGTTGCACCATCTCTTCATCATCACTTTTCATGTTTCTTCGACTCCGACGAAGCCCTTGCTGTCGAGGCTTGCTATCAACCTTACGGGCAGCAAGACGAGTCCTCTTGCGCGTCACAACAACTTCCTCCTCATCGGAGTTGCTCTCGTGGGAATCAGAAGCATCAGTGTCCTCGTCGCTGCTGGAGGAGCCATCATCTTTATCATTATAGTCTGAGACTTCACCGTCGTCAGAACTAGGATCATCTAGGTCCTTGGCATCCTCCTGTTCTCTAACTTCAGTATTTTCTGGACTGATGTCAGATCCTACATTGGCTCCATTGTCTCCCTGATCTGGAACATGCCTTCTCTTCTTGCCTGCCTCCTTAGGTGGATCAGATTCCTTTCCTTTCCTGCATTAAAGTACATAATTTATTTTCAAGAAGAATGCATTTGACGTTGCATAAGAAAAGGGCAACTGCTAAAACTTCAGTAGATGAAAAGCAAATGAGAATGCAATCTGCGCCCCACTTTTGATGTTTCTCCCAGGAAAATCTGCCAGGGTCAAAAATCCCTGGAACCTACATCATTTTTCTTCTTCAGATTTTTCTATATGCACCATTCCCCAAACAAATGCGCAAACCATAGAGCATGCTTGTTTATAATGTAAATATCAAGTAAAGATGCACATTCAAAAGGCAGTAAGCAATACCATAAGAAATTTGCGTATACATCTATCACCGAGAACAGCTAAATACTACTCCTAAGAAACTAGTGGGAAACAGCAGGGGTGGAGTGGTTTTAACTTACGCTGTAGCTTTTATTGCCTCCTTTATGGAACGATCATAATCAGCTGCACACAAAACCAATACAGGATATCATCAATGTTAAAAGTTAGCAGGCGGTAACAGTTTATTTAACAGTTATAATATCAACTTCTACAAAATTGGAAAATAATGGAAGCAAGCCAGTTACATCACATCTTGCAAATGTTAAATCACACTATTGGTCTGTTTAGTGGGAGTTATGAACAAACAATACTCCCTCTGGTCCAAATTAGTTCACTCAAATTTGTCTAGATTCGCATGTATCTATACGCGTTTTAGTGCGTAGATACATGCGAATCTAGATGAATCTGTGGCTACTAATTTGGAACAGAGGGAGTATCAGTTATCCATTCCAGTGAACTTGCTTACGATGATTAGAACCAGTAAAAGGATAATATCAATAGATGCATAAAGTTGACTACAGAATGAGCGATGCCAAAATAGCATGAGTTTTCAATATGAACAACCAAGCTGCAGGTCATGAGCCCCAAGATAATTGCTAATGTAAGGAAAAAATGTTCAATTTTTTCACGTTTAGCTAAGGTAGTTGAATAAAGAAGCTCCTTACAGTAATTGTAGCTGACAGGTTTACGTTCACGTAAAGCGCGGGTTTGGAAAATATTAGCAAGAGCTCGTTCATCCTTCTGCTGCCGACGTTTTAATTCCCTCTCTTTCTTCTGCAATTTAAATAACAGGTAAAAATGTAGTGATAAATCATCAGCGCGATAAAGTACAATCTGCTGCCAAGAATAAATCCAAACATTGCAATAAAAACAAGTAAGATGGAAGCTACCTTTTCAAACTTCTCCACAGCTGGAATGGTATTTTCCTTGAGATGCTGTCCAATGGCAGATTCAGATCGACCCTTGCTGCATAACTTTTCCTGTAAAAGTCACATGTCAAATATTGGTACTACAAAGTGAAATGCACATGAAAAACATATCAGCAGGAACCCTAACTGATATATCAAGAAACTCATCGAGGTTAGTTGCAGCTGTTTCCCATCGAATATTAAGAACCGGTTTTGTCAAACGGCCATTCTTCCCTTTCCAGTTCTGTTTATAATCAACCGTTACATCTTCTTTGAATAACCTATGACCAACAGTTGAGTCTCCAACATACCTAGCAACCAGGAAAGTTAATGAAGTATCAGCAAGAAGACAAACAAAAAGTACCAAGGGTCTGCTTCATTATTTTATGGATGTGCAATTAAAAGAAACAAACATTAATATAAAGATTCACGGTGAAAGATTGCCAAATACATAAAGCGTCACTTTAACTGAAGCATGTGCCATATTAGAAGAGTTCTTACTGTGTATACAATAGGTGGTCATCTGAAAACCAAGAAGGGCAATACCAAGAATGGAGGAGAAAATTCTTATCAATCAGTCACATGCTATCAAGTTTCTAGAACAGCCATCAAAACATCTTTTGCATTTAAAGCCAGTTGCTTGCCTTACAGCTGAGCATCTCAATTTGATAATCCATAATTAAAAGGCATAAGGAAAACCAAGACAAATGTCAAGTATATCTATGGACTAAGGTAATAACTTGAGGTGCAATTCAACTCTTCCAATTATCCAATATAATCAAGCCAAGTATATTACAGATTGCATCAACTTTTATGTTGGAACTTTGGAATATGCAGAAACATCTTTAACTAGGTGATGAGCCCATAGCCCAATAATTGATACCAGCCTCATTCCCATCATATGATATATTTGACACTTGTAGAAAATAATAATTACATCATGCATTAAATTTCCCCATGTGCCTGTCAGCCTATGATATGCATGCCACCTTGTGTCTATGGGTAAAATAGGCATTTATGTTTTGACTTGATCAAGGGTTACAAGACTTCTCAGTCAACACTTGCTGTTACCGGCAATGTCAAAGAACTTGAAGAAAAGTAAATTCAGTGACTGGAGATGGTAGATTATGGAAAATGTGAAGAGAAGGGAACAAAAATACACACCAGTATACACTCCCATCACTGGCACTCCCTAACTTTTCTTTCCGGAAGTTGGAAATATTAACTCCTTTCTTCATTTCATTATTAATGTACCATACTGCATCATTTTGCTGCAATACAGACAATTTCTATCAATCTAATGTGTGTAAAATGCTCGAGAAAACATGTTGGTATTTCATTGATCAAATTACTCAGCTAGCTGAAACTTGAGAAATTGAAAACTTGTTCCACAAAAGAAATACCTCTGACCGAACTTCACAAAGCGCCTTGAGTATAAATAAACGAGATACTGGATCCAGCTCCTTAAATGTCTCTACTTCCTTACTGCACCAACAAATAAGTTAAGGTGATGAAAAAATAAAAATCAGCAGGGTATAATACACGCAGCATTATTTACAATACGACGATGCGTACCCAGGATTTTGTTTGAACGGGTTGGTTCCTTCAGCAACCTGAAACCGAAAATATTAAGGCCTGGGCTAGTCTATTTTTTTTACATTAGTAAAATGAAAATGTATTGTAGCAACCTACCCATGACCACCAATCGGATAGTTTCTTGGCAGTTGCTATTACCCATCCATCGTCAACATTGAGATTCTTGCTGACTGGTGGTATTCCCTGAAACATTTTACTAGTGCAAGTTAGCAAACAACATGTGCGACAAACATGGCACCTTACGGGAAAAAAAAGTTAATAATTCATTATGTTTGTGGCAAAAAACTATACTAAAACAGGCTTAGGGGTCATAAAACTGCTTTCAGCAGATGCGTAGGCAATATATCATATACATATAATAAACAACCAATGCGTTTTGTTACAAATACGTAAACCATGAAATATGCGCGCCAAAAGCCCTGTTTAGAAACGCTGAAAACAAATATATGCACAACAAAGGAATTTTGTTACAAATACTTAAACCATGAAATATGCGCCCTGAAAACAAATATATGCACAGCAAAGACGTTTTGTTACAAATAGGTAAACCATGAAATATGCGCCACAGAAGTCCTGTTGAGTTTTACATGGCTATATTTTCTTGTTTCAAAAACGTCAACACGAGTTACTAAATATGCACAGTATGCAGTTAGTGAAAACAAATATTATAAGGGGGAAGAGACAGTATTTATTTATTTTTGAAGATCGAGTGATGAAAAGGTTAGCAGATTGCACCCCCAACTCAAAACAGACCATATTACGCACTCATGCCACAACGCATCTGATCTCTGCACAGGCAATTACGCTGCTGGCCGAACAAAATCAGGCCAGCAAAGTGATTTTAATGTGCTATTAATGCTGTATTGGAGTTACGTATGCCCAGCACAGAGAAAACAATTACGATGGCGATTAAAGGAAAGTACTACCTTCAATAGGGCAATGTGTATGCGCGCGAGGTCGCGGTTGTTGGCGATGAGCGCCGTCTCGATCTCGTCGGCCGAGAGGCCCAGGTCGGCCTCGATCACCGGCTCGAACACCTGCGAATTTCCAATCCGGTTAGGTGGGAGGAGAGAAAATGGGGAAGAGAAAACCCTAGGCGGCTAAGCGGAAGCGGGGGCTCACCTGGAGGAAGTGGAGGACGGAGGCGAGCTCCCAGCGGCGGCGGAGGAGCGCGCGGGGGTCCTCGGCGGGCGCGTCCTCCGGCGGCGGCGGCGGTGGCCCCGGGGGCTTGGGAGGGGAGGAGGGCCTCGCGCGCTTCGCCGGCGACGCCATGGGGGCGGCGCGGGGCGGGGAGCGTTGGGTGGGCGGGAAGGGGGGCGAATTGGTGGGCAGAGGCGCGGCACTGTGTGTCTCTGTCTGTCAGCCGTCGAGTATTATAGGGTTTTTTTTGGGACCCCATGGAGAGCGGTGGCATGCTCTTATACTCGAAAACATATGGCGTTATTATGCCAGGATAAAGATAGATTTTTTTCATATCGATTTTGGAAAATTTGCAAATTTATAGTACTACGGGGTACTAAATTTTGACAGGATACGCTGTTGCCTGTTGGACATAAACTCTTTCCTCATCTATTTTCATTGAACAGTAGGACCATTCACGCGAAAATGAATTTGCCCAACTTGACACATAAAACCCCTTAAAAAAACTTGACACAGACAAAAAAAACCAACACCGTGCTGTAAGTTTTAAAATGCTATGGATTTTTGACTTTTTACACATATACTCTCCCCATTACTTTAGATATGTCTCAAGTCACACTTTGTTAACTTTGACTAACTTTATCGTAAAAAGTAGCGGTATTTACAAAATTAATATTTTTTTGCATGGTACAAAATTAATATTTCTAGATTCATCTTAACATGTAGTTCAATAATACGGTTATTTAATGTCATGTACCTTGGTATTTTTTGTAAAAAATTGATTAAATGTAAGAATATGTGACTTCCAAGAATGAAAAACATGCACTTATTCATAGACAGGGAGAGTAAGTTACTTAGCAATACATAAATGTAAAATTTCGATGAAAAATGTAACCGTTCGCAGCCTATGCGGAAGCGGCAATAAGTCCTTCTCTTACAAGCTAAGTTATGAAATTTCTGCTAGAAAAATTTATCATACTATCTCCGTTTAAAAATAAGTGCTTTACTTTTGTCTAGATACGAATATATTTAAACAGATTTTAGTTGTAGATATATCCGTAACTAAAAAAAGTTAGAGATACTTATTTTTAAATGGAGCATCACAAATGGTAGTAATACCGAATAATTATAAGGCTATAAGTCTCTACCTACCTACACACGAAAAAAAATCAAATCTTTTTCATTTTCTTCAAAATGGAAGAAGGACACTAGCCCTGCATCATCTAGAACTATACTCGAAAACCGCTTCGCTCTCCTCGGGTCACCCCCTCCATGCGACCGAGGGGGCAAAACCCTAGCCGCGTCGTCACCGCCTTCCCTCCCTCCTCCTCCCCTCCTCGTCGCCCCCAGAGACGTTGCTGGGCTAAGCCCGCAACGCCGGTGAAGGGGGCGGCGGGGATCTGAGCCCTTGCCCCCCCCCCCCCGCGCGGTGTCTAGGTGGAGGACCTCCATGCCGGGACCGCCATGACCTGGGCGGCTGCTCGACGGGCTCCCCTTCCTCCGACGGCTGGCCCTGGCTGGGTCTGAGGTGAAGGGCAATCTGACGAGCGGCTTCCACGGTGGGGGCTCCGGTTCCGAGGCGGCGGCCTCGTCTGGTGAGGCGATACCGGCTCGACGGCGAGCGGTGCTCGCAGGTGCGGGATGGCCTCGCGTCCGCGCGGGCGGGCGGCGCGTTGCCGACGGGGCCTGGTCTCGTGCAGGTGGTCCGAGTGGTCGTTGTGCCCAGGTCCGAAGCGCCAGCCCCTCCCTCTCCTGCCTCGTCCCACTCCTCCAGATCCACAGCTGGTGCGTCCAGCTCTCGATCTGGCGGGGGTGCTGGCGAGGGGATTGACGACCGGGAGAAACCCCAGACTAGCTTGCCGGTCTCGACAGCGGCGACGCCCTTCCCGCCATTTACCTCCTTGGGGGCGCCATCGTTGTTTGTCCTTCTCCTATCCCTTCCCCTACCTCCCCGGGTGAAAGACTAGATCTTTGATTGGGCCGCGGCGGCGCCGGTGGTGTCGTTGTCCTTGCTGAAGGCGCGACCTTGGGTAAGAAAGGGGGGGTCTGTGGCCACTGGCGGTCTGTGGAGGTGTGCTACTGTCCGGTGGGCGGTGCTGCAGCGGTTGGCAGCACCCACTTCTTCTCCGGCTTCCCGTGCAGTTTCTTCTCAGAGGCGAGCGACGGGACTACGAGGTGGCTCTCTTCAAGATGTGTGCTAGCAGTGTCTGGCTGTGCACGGTGGTCCCGCCGGGGTCTCGGCTGCATTTCCCATTCAGGCTCAGGGAGAGCGCTGCCATAGGCCGACGGTACGGCGTCCTTCGAACCAGGATGAGGAGGCAGAGAGCCTTCTTCGGTGATGAACTGGGTGAGATTACAGTTTCCGCTGCCTAGGTGCAATCCATGATGTCAGGTCTGTTGGATCCATCTTCAGCTAGCTTCTCCAGACTCCGATGCTGCTCGTGGATGAGGGCCTCGGCTACCTTAAGCTATGCTTAGTGTTTATTTCTTGTTGTGCTTGCATGGTCGATGGTTTGTAAGCTGTTCTTTAGCACCTATGTACTGGTCGTAAAAGGCTTTATTAATTTAAAGCTGGGCACTCGTGCCTTCTGTTAAAAAAAACCCTAGCCCTGCATCTGCACCCTTTATTTCAAATGCATTTTAAACATATTTGAAAATTTCAAAAAAAATACCAACAAAAATTTCACATGTATATCTTGACATGTTACATGCCCACAAAGTTGTTTCAGCAAAAACCGACATGTTTCGTGTCATGTGTTAAAAAGACAAATTGCTGGTGCTAAAATAGTCTATTTGTGGAGACATTTTTTGTCTTTTTACATAGGACACATAAATTGTCGGGTTTTATGTGAAACTTTACATGCACACATATAACATGTCCTTCTACATGCGATTTTTTTTCCTATTTTTTTTACTACTTAAAATATGTTTTATACATACCAGGTGCATATGCACCCGGGATCAGTTTTGAGTTTCAGGCATATGACTTCTTTTATTTATTTATTTAACAAAGGTCTAACAAAGATCATATATTAAAAAAATAGAAGCCATCACGCAACACCTGCACACACGGCAACAAGTGAAAACCATGTCAGTAAGGCTTTATTCCCCGCAAAATAGTAAGAAACACCCAAATTAGGAATCAGGAATATCACACCCCAAAACACCCCTCTACGCACGCTAAAGATTCCTTTATCAGAATAAGTAGGTTTTATTTTAAGAGTGGTTGACACAACAAGATCATATATTGACCAATGGTTATTCAAGCATGGGAGTGATGTTTGTTTTGATATATAAATGGTAAAGAATTCACAAATACAAAGGTGACTTATCAAATTTAGTCACTTGATCTCATGACACTCCATTCAATCTAGCCGACCAAACAAAATTTTGATCCACCCAATCAACCAAATTGGGCATCCCTGTTTGAACCATCCCAACAAAGTTACCATGTTCATTATATCTAACATCATCACCATAGATCCAAACATAACATAAGTTGCCTTTGCAAAAAAAAGGTATATGCTTTCATCCAGTCCATTCTTGACAATTTTGTATGGCTTAGATTTCTAGCTTGCCACTTGTTTTGAATGGACTCTCTATTCTTGCTATTATTGGCAAAAGTGTGGTGTGGGGACTCTAGGAGCAAATTTTCAACATGCTATGTTTATGTCCACAATATTAGTGTGTCTCCTTTAAAAAAAATAGAGTATGAGGGTTCTACTACTCTATACTACCTCCGTTTCAATGAATAAGGCGCACAAGCATTTTAAGATGAGCTTTGACTAAACAAATTGAGCAACAAAAATCATATTGTACTTAATTTATATCGTTGGATTCATATTGAACACTTTATAATGATATTAATTTTAAACCAAAAATATTTGTATATTTAGAGTAATTTTTAGTCAAAGAAAAAACACGCAAAACGAGGGCGCCTTATTTTCTGAAACGGGGGAGTATTGACATAGACATAAAATCGCCAATAAAATCCAGTACACAACAAAAAGATATAAAGTTGGGAACAATGACTATGAGCTTTGTAGCTGAGGGGTATTTGAAAATAACACATTGACGTAGACATCAAATCCCCAATAAAATCTAATACATTGACATGATATTTTGTTATTATGATGCTCTATGTGTTTGTGGTTGCATATAGGGTCCTACTTTTTTTTTTGCGGGTAAACCTGGAACTTTATTAAACAGGCGGGGTTACAGAGCGATCAAGTTCTAGCAACTGAAAGACATCTTCAGGTCCAGAACCTAACCATATCATAGACTGGCGTTGTAATCTTGCCAAGTTTGCAAGAAAATCACTAACCCTAACCTGTATGTGTTCCACCTTTGCAAAACGACATTGACACAAAATACTAGCTAAACTTTTAATCGCATTCACCCAATGAAGAAAGGGTGATCTGTCGTGGGTTGGGGAAGAAACCGCAACAACCAATTGGGAACAATCCGTCTCTATGATGAGTGGCAGTTGGGAGTGCTGCCTAGTCAGTTCAATACCTTCAAGACACACGCGTAACCCAGCTTCCATTGGCGATTGGCAATCCTCCAGGAATTGGCAAGCCGAGAATATTGGCAGGCCTTCTTCATCACGCAGGACCATGCCCAGACCAGCCATCCGATCTTCCGTACGGAACGATCCGTCAATTGACAATTTGATCCAACCAGTAGGTGGTTTAGACCAGGGTTTATTGGGACCCTTCTTGACTGATGGAGGCTTCAGTATGGGACCAGCCTCCACCACAATACTTTTTCCTTTGATAATATCTAGTGTTGGCTTGTCCTTGATCTCCCAAATCAACTTTAAGTAGCTTAGTAAGAAACCTTTGGAGCTTTCTATAGATGGCAATGGTTTATCATGTGTAGCTTCATTTCCTGCATACCAAGCACGCCATGCCACTAGCAGTGTTGTATCCACCATGTGAACAGGGATCTTCAATAATACCTCTTGGAACCAGATGGAGGGGGATATCACCAGATCCTGGTCGGTTGGTAGACTCCATATTTTCTTAGATTGCAATTTACGTTTGTCCTTGCATTACCAAACCCAGCAAGCAATTATTAAACCACACATTCCATTGCATATTTGTATGAGAATATGCTATTGGCATGCATATGTCTACCAAATAGGAGTCTGATATGGAACAGCATCATCATTCACAAATTAGCACCTTCTTGGCGTGATAATCATTAGAAAACAAAATTCATGTTCACACAACTCTACATTGTCACGTAATGTAAAAGGAAAGACACTATAGGATTAACCTATCTTAGTGGAAGAAGGGATTCCTTTTTTGTATTAAGGAATATTCATAATCAAAATTCACATAGCTAAGCCTAATCAAAATTCTCAATTTCTAAACTTCCGATTTTTCTCAATTCTAAAGTTTTTCTATATTTACAATTTCAACAAAATATCATGTGTAATAAATGTAATTTACGAATATTCTGGAACGTTTGTGTTTTCACAATTCTAGTTACTTTAGTTGTTGATAATTGTTTAGCGGAGGCATCGGTGGGTCAGCTGCTTGTTTTGTGACGGCTCACTTGTGTTTCTTTATAACCTAGGATCCCGAGTTATTGTTATTTGTTCCGAGACTGAGCGCTCTAACCACACGTGGGTATGCTTACCGGGTCTCCCCTCGACCATTGCCGGAATCTACAGCTTTGTCCAGTGGCCACAATTAGTTTGAATGCTTTGTTTCTCTCGGGCGTGCAAGCTTGTTTCTTTGTGGTCAGATGATATGATGTTACTTTTGGGGAAGCCGTGAGTGCCTTGTAACCCCATTGTCTCTTGCACGCTCGTAGGTGCGGTCCGCATTGTTAAGAGGTCATCCTCTAGTGGGCTCTGATCCTCTTAGCCGTTCTCGCAACAGCTAGGTCCGTCTCGGAGAGTCGGCCGAACTCTGATTCGGGTTTAACTTAGTTAGGTGGCTTCCTGGACATTGTGGTACTTGATTGGTTTATGTGCATGATATTAGTCAATGAGTAATACTACTTAATGCACATTGTGCACTAAGACATACTTCTTGATTATGAAGAGATCTATCAACAAGGAAACGGAGCAAGCGATACATGAAACCTGAATATATACAAAAGTTGAATATAGGCTTAGTTCACTTAAAAAACTACAGATGCAGGCTTACACTTGTACATCTAAGATCGAACATAATCCAAGGTCGAGGACATGCATGCATTTTTTTTGCATACTACATGCGAGGAACAATGGCAAGGCTTATATAGAATCGATGTGGACATTATTATTGGAATATGCCCTAGAGGCAATCATGCAGATTAATATATTTCTTATGTATTTATTTATGAGTTATTCACATTGTCCCTAGATATAATCGTAATATGTAGCGACAAGTTTTCGTCTTATTTTTGAGCCTTGCATGATGATAATTCTAGTTGTCCCTTGCAAACAAAGGCATGCAAACATCTATCTTTTGACTAATATACCAATGAGTTGATGAGCATGTTTCACGGAGAGTGTGATGTTAGAGATGGACCCTGAACTCGAGTTTAACATACCCATTTTGAGACACAACAAGATCTATAGTTTGTTAGTATCGAGTACAATGTATATTTCATGCCCTAGACTTGAAGTATTTTGACGTTCAAAATATGTGAATCTTGCCCCATCAACACACAAGGACCGGGTCTGTGAGGCTGAGCCAAAACTATCAAATGTTACATCTTTTTTTTTTTTGAGCATAATCAAATGTTACATCTCATAACTTAAGGTGTACGAGCCGACTCAGATTGGGCCTGGGGGAATATGTGTATGGGGTCCTATTGGGCCACGAGTTTCAGATCCTATATTATATATTGGAATACGTATATAATTTAAAGGTGTGGGATAGATTAAATGTTGATTTATCTAGGGTTCAAGAAACCCCTCCACTGTTTTCACACCCAAGTTGTGTGATAGGATGGATCTAGCAAGCTGATCGTGGTTTACGTAGTAGATTTTTCTAGTGTAGCTTGTCCACATCCCACTATCCGATTAATACACAAAATACATAATACTAGTGTATACATTTGATACATTTAATTTTTTTACAAGACCCAATACTTGAAAGTAGTCCCGCAATTGCAGTTTAGGC
Organism: Lolium rigidum; assembly: GCF_022539505.1. Classification (NCBI taxonomy): domain Eukaryota; kingdom Viridiplantae; phylum Streptophyta; class Magnoliopsida; order Poales; family Poaceae; genus Lolium; species Lolium rigidum. The sequence continues at coordinate 331,700,482 of NC_061513.1, read as the reverse complement.
TTTCTGGCCCTTCTAAAACTACGCTCATGTGCCTTCACTCTTGAGGAAAATTGATCCATTACAACCAATGCTTCATGATATGTCATTATTGCTATTTAATGAAATATATTTCCTAAATGTACTATACCACCATATTTGGGCTCCTAAGCACTAGGTTTTTCTTATTTGGCTCACTGCTTATGATTGATAAAAATGATTACCATTGGTGGAAATTGTGCAATAGAAATTGTGCAATAACATGATAGAGATTGTTCATGGCGCACCAAATCTTCATAGCATAGCTCTTCCTAAGAGGTGTGATATGTCATCATGCCACAGGTTCAAAGTGAAGAGCTCTTCGCTCAGTATAGCTAGCCTCATATTGCCACAAATGTGGGTAGAACCAACATGACCCACAGGGGGAAAGCACACAGGTGTGGGGCCACTCATGGTCCTCATATAAAAACCTATAATAAGAAAAATATGGAAGAATGTAGGTATTATTGGTCTAGGCATTATGCTTGACAATTTATGATGGTGTTCCGTACATAATGATTTGTCGGCTTTTGAGCTAGCTATAAGTTGCTAGAATTTCCGACATAAGCAGGTGTCTATAGTACTCGACAAGAGGCACAAGTCAATAACATGACCCATGGTCCTTGCTGCACGTGAAAGCTACAAGGAGAAATGTTTCCGGGAAGGTGGATGTTGTTGGTGTTGCCGCTCGGTTTGTCGGCTTCCAACGATATTCTGTATGTAAGAGTATAAGTTTAACTTCCAATGATGTATATATCTAGCTCGTGACTTGTATTAAATGAACTCTCTATTTTTGCTATTACTAATAAAAGTGTGGCACAAGACTCTTATTCAACCATGGTATGTTATGATGATATGCTACTATTATATTGTATGTGTGCGACCTTTTGAACAAAGGTAACGAATTAGGGGAATACTACTCTATGTTGAGATTGACATGGATTAGGCACCTGAACACTAGGTTTTTTCTTGGCCTAGCTCACTTCTTATGATAAACCGATTAACACGTGTGCACTTCTTGCACTAGCTTGATACAGATTGTTCACTGTGCACCAAACACTTAGATCTTAGATTTTCCCACGAGGTATGATGCCATTCTATTCCATAGGGTTCAAAGTAAAGAGTGCTCCACTCGGTAGCTATCCTCATCTTTCCCAAGTTGGATAGAAGTAGGAATCAACGAGATGCACACACTATATAGAAACTCATGGTCCTCATACAAAAACCGGAGCGAGCAAATAATTCTAGAATGTACTTATTGTTGGCCTTGACATTCTACGTGTCCACTATGATGGTGTTTCATACATAATGATTTTTTTTGGCTTATGAGCTAGCCCAACATTGCCAAAACTGTTATCGTAATTGAGTGTCTAGAATACTTGAAAAAGGTGCAAGTCAAGCACACAACCAATGTTCCTTGATGCAAGTGAAATCTACATGGAGAAATGTATGTGGGAAGGTGTCTGTGTTCGGTGTTACCGTTTTTTTGTCAACTTCCAAATATGATTCTTACGTAAGTACAAATTTAAGTTTAGATACCATAGATATTAGTTGCTTCTATTAAATGAACTCTCTATTCTTGTCGTTATAGCTAAAGGTATGGTATACGGACTCTAGGAAAGATCATTCAATAGCGGGACTCGATTATAATCGATGTGTGCCACCTTTTGAACAAAGGTAGACCATTAGGAGGTTACCACTCTATGCTAAGGTTGCCATAGATTCGGGCACCGGGGTACTAGGAATTTTCTTTGTTTAGATCACCGCTTATGAGAAAATTGATTGCCACTAATGCACTACGTGCAATAATTCAATAGAGATTGCTCACGACGCATCATATTAGAGCATATCTTTTCCTGAGAGGTGTGGTAACTCGTCATGCCATGGGGTTCGAACTGAAGAGCGCTCTGCTCGGTAGCTAGCCTCATATTGCCGAAGTGTGGGTAGACGTGGGTAGGATCAACAAGACACACATAGTTGCACACATATGTGGTGCCACTCATGCTCCTCATATCAAAACTAGAACAATCAAATTATGCTAGAATGTACGAATTGTTGATCTTGGCATTTTGAATGTCATCTTATGGTGGTGCTTCATACATATAATGATTTGTCGGCTTTTGAGGCAGCTCAGTGCTGCCAAGACTGTTGGGATAAGCACTTATCTAGAGTACTTGACAAGAGGTGTAATTCAAACACACAACCCATGGTCCTCACTTCACAAGAAATCTAGAGGGAGAAACATTTGTGGTAAGGTTGATGGTGTCGGTGTTGCATGTTTTTTTTCCTTTCGACAATGCTCCATACGTAATTATATGTTTAACTTTCAACGACATAGTTACCTAGTTTGCATTAAATAAACTCTCTATTTGTTCTATTTAAACATAAGGCCTCACGGCCCAGCTTTATATATAAATCCAACAACCAGCATCACAGAGTTTTACAACGGTTTCAAAACCCACCAACATACATCAACTTAGATGGTTCACGCGGATCCAATAACATCGACAGTCCACAAACAAACACCACCCGACGTACAGGGGGAAGTCAACCGTCGCCTCTTGTCCGCACTTGGAGCCTCCGCACCTCGTCCATCGCCATGTCGAGGAGCCTCCTATCCTTCGGTTTGACCAGAACCCTCCATCTCTGCATATGTAGTGATATATGTAACAATGCATCAGCCGGGTTATTGATCATTTTTCCTTCGATAGCTAGTTTATTTTTGATATTCCAAAGCGCCCAGCTTTGTGCCGCAAAGGTAAACCAAACTAGTCTACGAAGCGCCCCCGACACCCCTTGAACGATACCTAGAAACGGTCCGGCCCCTGCCGGGTTCCAGTCACAACTGAGGAGTTCCCTAACCCCCGCCCACATAAACCTGGCTAGATGGCAGCCGAAGAATATATGGTTACAGTCCTCTGCCTCTCCGCAAAGAGCACAACTCCCATTCGATGGGCCATGTCGCTTGACCAGTTGATCCCCAGCTGGCAGTCTGCCACATAGGAGTTGCCAAAGGAAAATCTTGATCTTGGGCGGTAACCTAGTCTTCCAGACATCGGTGAAGTGGGTAACAACCACCCCTGAGACAACCTACAATATAGGGAGTTCACCGAGAAATCCCCAGACTCCTCAAGTCTCCAGGAGACCTTGTCTCTCCCTTGGCTAAAAGGGTGTAGGTCGAAAACCCTACATAGGTTCTTCCAGTCCACCGTCTCAGCCAAGACAAAGGCCCTCCTAAACCTAATATGCGATCCCTCGACCATTCTTACCGCTGCCACCGTTGCAAATGGGTTATCACAGCAGTCGAGAAGGCGTGGGAAGCTTACCCTGAGCGGCCCCCGCCCCCGTCCACCAGTCCATCCAGAAGTATGTTCTATTTCCGTCGTGGACCTAGTGCTTCATCTGCAGCTTGAAATACCACTTCAGTTTCTGAATGGAATTCCAAAACTAAGATCCCTTCGTGGGCACCCCGGGGAGAAAATGTCTTTCTCGCCCAGATATTTGGCCTTCAGGAGGTCCGCCCATAGACCCTATGTGTCTTGATATAATTTCAAAACCCATTTTACTATCAAGGCGATGTTCATGCATTTTGTATTGATGATTCCCAAGCCCCCAAACGCCTTGGGTTTACAAACCATGTCCCAATCCACCATATGGTATTTCCTCTTGGCGCCCACCCCTTCCCAAAAGAAACGGGCCCTAGATTTGTTCATGGCCCCATGCATCGAGTCATGAAGGAGGTATAGTCCCATCACAAACATCGGTAAACTCGAGAGGCAGGAGTTGGTTAGTTCTGGCCTACCCGCAGAGGCTAGAAAAAGACATTGCCATGGGTCAACCCTATGACCCACCTTCTCAGTTAGAAAGTGCCAGTCTGCCACTGAGAGGGATTTGTCAAACACCTGGAGCCCCATGTACTTAATGGGGAGAGTCCCAAGTGAGCAATTCAGACCCTCAGCTACCCTAGTTGTTCCTCCTTGGTGACCTCCTGTTGGAGATATGCCCAAGAGGCAATAATAAAATGGTTATTATAATATATCTTTGTGTTTATGATAATGTTTACATACCATGCTATAATTGTATTAACCGAAACATTGATACATGTGTGTTATGTGAACAACAAAGAGTCCCTAGTAAGCCTCTTGTATAACTAGCTTGTTGATTAATAGATGATCATGGTTTCGTGATCATGAACATTGGATGTTATTAATAACAAGATTATGTCATTATATGAATGATGTAATGGACACACCCAATTAAGCGTAGCATAAGATCACGTCATTAAGTTATTTGCTATAAGCTTTCGATACATAGTTACCTAGTCCTTTCGACCATGAGATCATGTAAATCACTTATACCGGAAAGGTACTTTGATTACATCAAACGCCACTGCGTAAATGGGTGGTTATATAGGTGGGATTAATTATCCGGAAAGTATGAGTTGAGGCATATGGATCAACAGTGGGATTTGTCCATCCCGATGACGGATAGATATACTCTGGGCCCTCTCGGTGAAATGTCGTCTAAATAGCCTGCAAGCATATGAATGGTTCATAAGAGACCACATACCACGGTACGAGTAAAGAGTACTTGTCATGAGACGAGGTTGAACGAGGTATAGAGATACCGATGATCAAACCTCGGACAAGTAAAATATCGCGTGACAAAGGGAATCGGTATCATATGTAAATGGTTCGATCGATCACTAAAGTCATCGTTGAATATGTGGGAGCCATTATGGATCTCCAGATCCCGCTATTGGTTATTGGTCGGAGAGAAGTCTCAACCATGTCTACATAGTTCGCGAACCGTAGGGTGACACACTTAAGGTTTGATGTCGTTTAAATAGATATGGAAATATGGAATGGAGTTCGAAGTTTTGTTCGGAGTCTCGGATGGGATCCGGGACATCACGAGGAGGTCCGGAATGGTCCGGAGAATAAGATTCATATATAGGAAGTCATTTTCTAGTTTTGAAAATGATCCGGTATTTTTCCTGGAAGGTTCTAGAAGGTTCTAGAAGAGTCCGGAAGAAATCAACATGAAAGGTGGAGTCCCAAAGGGAATCCACCCACCTTGGCCGGCCAGCCTAAGGGAGGAGGAGTACCAAGTGGACTCCTCCCCATGGTGGCCGACCACCCCACCAAGGAAAGGGGGGAGTCCCACTTCCCCTAGGTTTGGTCATATGGAAGGTTTATGTTGGGGTCTTATTCGGAGACTTTTGACCTAATCCTTGGGGCTTCCACCTATATAAAGAGAGGAGGGGAGGGGCTGGCCGGCCAACTCTTGGCTCCACCTTGGCCGCACCCTGATAACCCACAAGTATAGGGGATCGCGGCAGTCTTCGAGGGAAGTAAAACCCAAATTTATTGATTCGACACAAGGGGAGGTAAAGAATAGTTATAAGCCTTAACAACTGAGTTGTCAATTCAGCTGCACCTGGAAAAGCACTAATAACAGGGGTGATGTGAAAGTAGCAGTAATATGAGAGCAGTAGTAACAGTAACACAGCATCAGTAATAGTAATATGAGAGCAATGGCACCAGAAAATAGTTGATACTACTTCCAATGACATGTAGAACGAGTATATGATGATGAAAGATGGACCGGGGTTCCCAGCGATCTACACTAGTGGCAACTCTCCAATAACAAGTGTTGGGTGAACAAATTACAGTCGGGCAATTGATAGGATTGAAATAGCATTAAGACAGAACATCCAGATCATTAATCATGTAGGCATGTTTTCCATATATAGTCATACGTGCTCGCAATGAGAAACTTGTACAACATCTTTTGTCCTACCAGCCGGTGGCAACCGGGCCTCTAGGGAATCTACTGGAAATTAAGGTACTCCTTTTAATAGAGCACCGGAGCAAAGCATTAACACTCGGTGAAAACATGTGATCCTCATATCTAAGCCTTTCCCTCCAGTTGTCCCAATTTCGTCACTTTGGGGCCTTTGGTTCCGGACATAGACATGTGCATACAACTTGTAGATACAATCTAAGCAATAAGTATAGAGCTCAAATCTAAGATCATGCCACTCGGGCCCTAGTGACAAGCATTAAGCATAACAAGATTGCAGCAACAATAACTTCACAAACTTTGTAGATAGACAATCATAACGTAACAATCCATCGGATCCCGACAAACACAACACCGATTACATCAGATGAATCTCAATCATGTAAGGCAGCTCATGAGATCATTGTATTGAAGTACATGGGGAGAGAATACCAACTAGCTACAGCTAGAACCCGTAGTCCATGGGGGAACTACTCACGGAGCATGATGGAGGCGATGGCGTTGATGGAGATGGCTTCCGGGCACTTCCCCGTCCGGCAGGGTGCCGGAACAGAGACTTCGTCCCCGAATTGGAGTTTCGCGATGGTGGCGGCGCCCCGGAGTCTTTCCGGAGTTTCGTCAATTGGTACTGCGTTTTTAGGTCGAAAGGGCTTAAATAGGAGAAGAGGCGGCGCAGAGGGGCGACAGGGTGGCCCCACACCAGGCCGGCGCAGCCGGGGTGTAGGCCGCGCGGCCCACTCGTGTGGTGGCCCCCGGCTCTCCTCCGACTCGGTGTTCCGGATGCTTCCGGAAAAATAGGATGTTTGGCGTTGATTTCGTCCAATTCCGAGAATATTGCCCGAACAACCTTTCCGGAACCAAAAACAGCGAAAAACAGAACCGACACTGTGGCATCTTGTTAATAGGTTAGTTCCGGAAAACGCATAAAATCATCATAAAATGCAAGCAAAACATGTAAGTATTGTCATAAAACAAGCATGGAACATCAGAAATTATGGATACGTTGGAGACGTATCAGCATCCCCAAGCTTAGTTCCTACTCGTCCTCGAGTAGGTAAACGATAAAAAAGAATAATTTCTGTAGTGACATGCTACTTACATAACCTTGATCATACTATTACAAAGCATATGAGATGAATGAAGTGACTCAAGGCAATGATTATAGTTGCTAACAAATAGATAACATATAGCAAAACTTTTCATAAAGAGTACTTTCAAGACAAGCATCAAAAGCCTTGCACAAGAGTTAACTCATAAAGCAATAGATTCAAAGTAAAGGTATCGAAGCAACACAAAGGAAGATTTAAGTTTCAGCAGTTGCTTTCAACTTTCAACATGCATATCTCATGGATAATTGTCAACATAAAGTAATATAATAAGTGCAAATAAGCAAGTATGTAAGAATCAATGCACAGTTGACACAAGTGTTTGCTTCTAAGATGGAAGGAAGTAGGTAAACTGACTCAACATAAAGTAAAAGAATGGCCCTTCGCAGAGGGAACATTGATTGCTATATTTGTGCTAGAGCTTTGGTTTTGAAAACATAAAGAGAGCATAAAAGTAAAGTTTTGAGAGGTGTTTGTTGTTGTCAATGAATGGTAGTGGGCACTCTAACCCCCTTGCCAGAAAAACCTTCAAAGAGCGGCTCCCATTTTATTTTTATTTTTGTGTAGCACTCCTTCCAACCTTTCTTTCACAAACCATGGCTAACCGAATCCTCGGGTGCCTGCCAACAATCTCATACCATGAAGGAGTGCCTTTTTATTTTGTTTTATTATGATGACACTCCTCCCCACCTTTGCTTTCTCAAGCCATGGCTAACCGAATCCTTCGGGTGCCGTCCAACAATCACATACCATGGAGGAGTGTCTATTTTTGTTAATTAATTTGGGACTGGGAATCCCATTGCCAGCTCTTTTTGCAAAGTTACTGGATAAGCGGATGAAGCCACTAGTACATTGGTGAAAGTTTCCCAACAAGATTGAAAGATAAACACCACATACTTCCTCATGAGCTATTAAACATTGACACAAATCAGAGGTGATAAATTTTGAATTGTTTAAAGGTAGCACTCAAGCAATTTACTTTGGAATGGCGGAGAAATACCATGTAGTAGGTAGGTATGGTGTACACAAATGGCATAGTGGTTGGCTCAAGGTTTTGGACGCACGAGAAGTATTCCCTCTCGATACAAGGCTTTGGGCTAGCAAGGTTATTTGAAGCAAACACAAGTATGAACCGGTACAGCAAAACTTACATAAGAACATATTGCAAGCATTATAATACTCTACACTGTCTTCCTTGTTGCTCACACACTTTTACGAGAAAATATCTAGACCTTAAGAGAGACCAATCATGCAAACCAATTTCAACAAGCTCTACAGTAGTTCTCCACTAATAGGTTTAAACTACATGAAAAAACTTAATCATGATCTACTTGAGAGCTCAAAACAATTGCCAAGTGTCAAATTATTCAAGACAATATGAGGCATTTTCTCGTTTCCAACCAAATAACCATAAGTGATGTAGCTTCCAACTTTTATCATTGAACATTAAAAGTAAAACGAAGAACAAGTGTTCATATGAAAAAGCGGAGCGTGTCTCTCTCCCAAACAAGGATTGCTAGGATCCGATCTTATTCAAACAAAAACAAAAACAAAAACAAACAGACGCTCCAAGCAAAGTACATAAGATGTGACCGAATAAAAATATAGTTTCAAGAGAAGAAACCTGATAATTTGTCGATTAAGAAGGGGATGCCTTGGGCATCCCCAAGCTTAGATGCTTGAGTTTTCTTGAAATATGCAGGGATGAACCACAGGGGCATCCCCAAGCTTAGACTCTTCACTCTTCTTGATCATAGTATATCATCCTCCTCTCTTGACCCTTGAAAACTTCCTCCACACCAAACTCGAAACAAACTCATTAGAGGGTTAGTGCATAATCAAAAACTCACATGTTCAGAGGTGACACAATCATTCTTAACACTTCTGGACATTGCTCAAAGCTACCGGAAGGTAATGGAACAAAGAAATCCACCCAACACAGCGAAAGAAGCAATGCGAAATAAAAGACAGAATCTGTCAAAACAGAACAGTCCGTAAAGACGAATTTTAAAGAGGCACCAGACTTGCTCAAATGAAAATGCTAAAATTGAATGAAAGTTGCGTACATATCTGAGGATCACTCACGTAAATTTGCATAATTTTCTGAGTTACCTACAGAGAATTAGGCTCAGATTCGTGACAGCAAGAAATCTGTTTCTACGCAGTAATCCAAATCTAGTATGAACCTTACTATCAAAGACTTTACTTGGCACAACAATGCGATAAAAATAAGATAAGGAGAGGTTGCTACAGTAGTAACAACTTCCAAGACACAAATATAAAATAGAGGTACTGTAGCAAAATAAACACATGGGTTATCTCCCAAGAAGTTCTTTCTTTATAGCCATTAAGATGGGCTCAGCAGTTTTAATGATGCACTCGCAAGAAATAAGAGTTGAAGCAAAAGAGAGTATCAAAAAGCAAATTCAAAACACATTTAAATCTAACCCACTTCCTATGCATAGGAACCTTGTACACAAATAAATTCATGAAGAATAAAGTGATAAGCATAAGAAGATAAAACAAGAGTAACTTCAAAATTTTAAGCATATAGAGAGGTGTTTTAGCACCATGAAAATTTCTCCAACTATATTCTCTCATAATAATTTTCAGTAGCTTCATGAACAAACTCAATAATATAACTATCACATATAGCATGCTTTTCATGATCCATAAACACATAATTTTTATCAAGCTCAAAAATAGTGCGATTAAAACTTTCAAACACACTTTTATCAATAATATAACAAGATGGTTGATCAATCTCAAGAGATATGGGACTCATAGATAATGTGAAGACCTCTCCAATCCCATTTTCATTAGTAGTACAATTAATATTATCAAGTAACATAGGACCATCATCAAGAGCTTTATCATAAACATTTGCTACGCAAAATTCTTTAGTACCATGCATTTCGACATCGTGCACAAACAAAGCATTATCATAAGATTTATCAAAGTAGCATGGATTATCATAAATAACAGTAGCATAATTATTCTCAAAAGTTTTACTCATAGGGAATATTTCAAGAGAATCCACAGGAACATAACATTCAACCTCTTTCGGTAAGCATGGAGGGCAATCAAATAGTGTAAGAGATAAAGAGTTACTCTCATTAGAAGGTTGGCATGGGTAGCTAATCCATTCTTCCTCCTTTTGTTCATCACTCTCCTCTTCTTTTTCATCCAATGAGCTTTCATGTTCATCAATTTCTTCTTCCACAGGTCCCTGCAAATTGTGAGTGCATTCTTGTGCATTAATGAGTCTCTCTTTATAATCAATGATATAAGGATTATCAGTGTAACTTTCATTGCAAAATTAAGGATAGAAGAGACATAATCTTTAAGGTCCTTACAAACAACACAAGTTTTATAATTTTCAGACATGAAGGATTCTATCTCAGAGGCTCCCATAAATATGACAAATTGTTCTACCTCTTCAAACCCAAAATGAATATAGCTATTCCGATTATAGTTCTTAATTAAAAATTCCTCACTAAAGCCACATTGAAATTTAAGATGTTTAGTGTCCTGTTGAGAGCAACAGTTTATATCATGGTGTTTAAACAAGATTTTAGCAATTGTATTCAATTTTTCTATCACAACACTCATCACTTTTCCCGCTCTTGATTCTCTATAATTATTATAATATTCTATAAGCTCCAAGTAGGTTATGGGTTCTCCCATAACAGCAGTTTTTAATTTTTAGGTTTTTCAAAATTTTATGGATTTTTGGGTATATGAGGAAAGTAAAACAAAACAAAAACAAACTAGGCAAAAGTAAACTAAGCAAAGTAATACTAGACAGAAATAAACTAAGCACAAATAAACTAGACAAAAGTAAACTAAGCAAAACAAAATAAAACAAAATAGAGAGAGAGGTGGAGTGTACTCCCCAGGTGAACTTATGAGTAGAGCTATGCCTCCCCGGCAACGGCGCCAGAAAACGGTCTTGATAACCCATAAGTATAGCGGATCGCGGCAATCTTCGAGGGAAGTAAAACCCAAATTTATTGATTCGACACAAGGGGAGGTAAAGAATACTTATAAGCCTTAACAACTGAGTTGTCAATTCAGTCGCACTGGAAAAGCACTAATAACAGGGGTGATGTGAAAGTAGCGAGTAATATGAGAGCAAGTAGTAACGATAACACAGCAGCAGTAATAGTAATATGAGAGCAATGGCACCAGAAAATAGTTGATACTACTTCCAATGACATGTAGAACGAGTATATGATGATGAAAGATGGACCGGGGTTCCCAGCGATCTACACTAGTGGCAACTCTCCAATAACAAGTGTTGGGTGCACAAATTACAGTCGGGCAATTGATAGGATTGAAATAGCATTAAGACAGAACATCCAGATCATTAATCATGTAGGCATGTTTTCCATATATAGTCATACGTGCTCGCAATGAGAAACTTGTACAACATCTTTTGTCCTACCAGCTAGGTGGCAGCCGGGCCTCTAGGGAATCTACTCGGAAATTAAGGTACTCCTTTTAATAGAGCACCGGAGCAAAGCATTAACACTCGGTGAAAACATGTGATCCTCATATCTAAGCCTTTCCCTCCAGCTTGTCCCAATTTCTGTCACTTTGGGGCCTTTGGTTCCGGACATAGACATGTGCATACAACTTGTAGATACAATCTAAGCAATAAGTATAGAGCTCAAATCTAAGATCATGCCACTCGGGCCCTAGTGACAAGCATTAAGCATAACAAGATTGCAACAACAATAACTTCACAAACTTTGTAGATAGACAATCATAACGTAACAATCCATCGGATCCCGACAAACACAACACCGATTACATCAGATGAATCTCAATCATGTAAGGCAGCTCATGAGATCATTGTATTGAAGTACATGGGGGAGAGAATACCAACTAGCTACAACTAGAACCCGTAGTCCATGGGGGAACTACTCACGGAGCATGATGGAGGCGATGGCGTTGATGGAGATGGCTTCCGGGGGCACTTCCCCGTCCCGGCAGGGTGCCGGAACAGAGACTTCTGTCCCCCGAATTGGAGTTTCGCGATGGTGGCGGCGCCCCTGGAGTCTTTCTAGAGTTTCGTCAATTGGTACTGCGTTTTTAGGTCGAAAGGGCTTAAATAGGCGAAGAGGCGGCGCAGGAGGGGCGACAGGGTGGCTCCACACCAGGCTGGTGCGGCCAGGGTGTAGGCCGCGCGGCCCACCTGTGTGGTGGCCCCTGGCTCTCCTCCGACTCTCCTTCGGTGTTCTGGATGCTTCCGGGAAAAATAGGATGTTTGGCGTTGATTTCGTCCAATTCCGAGAATATTGCCCGAACAGCCTTTCTGGAACCAAAAACAGCAGAAAACAGGAACTGGCACTGTGGCATCTTGTTAATAGGTTAGTTCCGGAAAACGCATAAAATCATCATAAAGTGCAAGCAAAACATGTAAGTATTGTCATAAAACAAGCATGGAACATCAGAAATTATGGATACGTTGGAGACGTATCACACCCCTATGAGGGCCGGCGCCCAAGCCCCCTCTCCCCAAAACCCTAGCTGCCTCTCCTCCACCACCTCTCCCGCATATGCTTAGCGAAGCTCCGCCGGAGATCTCCATCGACACAGCCACCACGCCGTCGTGCTGTCGGAATTCCAAGGAGGATCTACTACTTCCGCTGCCCGCTGGAACAGGGAGAAGGACATCGTCATCAACACCGAACGTGTGACCGAGTACGGAGGTGCTGCCCGATTGTGGCACCGTCAAGATCTTCTACACGCTTTTGAAAGCGGCAAGTGATCGTCTACCGCAGCAACGAGAGCCTCCTCTTGTAGGCTTTGGAAATCTTCAAGGGTTAGTCTCGTTCATCCCCTCGTTGCTCCCATCTTCTAGATTGCATCTTGGCTTGGATTGCGTTCTCGCGGTAGGAATTTTTTTGTTTTCTATGCTACGAATCCCTTCACCCCCATCACCACTACCTCGCTCTTCGAGAGATTTATCTTGACCCCCGACATGTTCTCAAAACAAAGTAGGAGAAGTTTTAGGTTTCGTACTCCCAAAGTAGATGGTTCAATGAGGATCATGGCGTCTGCATACTGTTGGTGTGTAACACCTCCCAGTATGAGATGCTGGACTACTCCCTGGATATGTCCAACACCCTTAGCCTTAGTCAAGATTGCGGCTAGGGCATCAACCATGAAGTCAAACAGAATCGGGGAAAGTGGGCCCCTTGCCGCACCCCCACACATTGCTGAAGTATTGGCCTATCTATCCGTTGACGTTGATTGCCGTTTGTCCCCCAAACACCAACTGCATCAAGCGGTACACCGTGCCCACTGAGAAGCCCTTTCTTAGCAGCACCTCGCGCAGGAACTCCTAGTTCACTCTGTCATAAGCTTTCTTGAAATCCAGTTTCAACAATAACCCTTTCAGCTTTTTGACTCTCAACTCATGTGCAATCTCGTGTAGCGCCAACACTCCCTTGTGCAGACAACAACCTTTGATGAACGTCGATTGGCTGCGATCTATCGTTCTATGAGCTATCGGGGCCAGCCTCGTCGCATAAGCTTTATCTATGAACTTAAAGATACCATTGATCAAAGTAATTGGCCTAAAAAGCTTAATCGTGTCTGCCCCTTTGATCTTGGAGATGAGCGAGATAATACCAAATTTAGCCTAGCAATGTCCACCCTCCCTAGAGCGAAATCGTTAAGGATTTGCAGGGTAGGTCCCCGGAGGCTCCCCCTGAACCTCTTAAAGAATTCCACCGGCAACCTGTCCGGGCCTGGTGCAGAATCCGGCTTCATCTCAACCAGAATTTGTTCTATTATTGCTAGAAGCGTGGTATGCAGACTATAGGAATGATCATTCAACATGGAATGTTTATGATGATGTGTTGCTATTATATTCTATGTATCCCACCTTTTGAACAAAGGTAGACCATTAAATAGGGGATTCTACTCTATGTTGAGGTTGACGCCAACTCAGAGAGAGAAAATAGTAGTTTAGAAAATGATATAAATGGTGAGAAGAAAAACAATATGATCTTAGAAGCTAGGGTTAGTTGAAATTACCTGCTAAAATGATGTTGTATTTTGTCATTATGATGCTCTATGCCTATGTGGTTGGGATCCTACCCAAGGTGTTATGCACAAACACACATATCTTGGTTGTGAATAGATCTATCAATTGTTGGATATGTGCCCTAGAGGCAAATAATAAAGATGTTTTATTGTTGTATCTTTAATGTTCATAATAAGTTTTACGCCCATACTATAATTGTATTAAGTAGAAACATTAGTACACATGTGGTATGTAAACATAACCAAGTCCCTAGTAAACTTGTCCATTGAATAATAGATGATCAATGTTTCATGGTCATGGACATTCATGTCAATTGATAATGAAGTCATGTCATTGGATGAATGATGTGATGGACACACACCCAACTCAAGTATTGAAATGTGATCCAGTCTCAAAGTTTAGCATTGCGATATCTACGAAACATCATAACTTATTCCTTAGACCGTGAGAACATATCTAATCGCTATCACTAGAGGCTACCTTGACTGCATCAAGCATCACACCACAATAAGGTGATCATAAAGGTGTCTACCAGGTATTACGAAGCGGTAGACTCAGTTGTATTGACACCCCAAGACCGGTACCATGAGGATTCCAGCGATCCCGCCGAGATCCGCACAGTAACGACTTGGAGACGCCCACCAACTCCTCATGCACGTCGAAACATACACACGATGTCGGTGGAATCAGTCACCATTAGTTACATTACAACATGTACAATAGAACCCACAAGAAACATATATTACAAAAATGACTCCAACGAGTCAAGGATACAAATACATAGTACAAAGATCCAAGCCAGAAATAAAGGAAAGAAAGTGTCGGAGTATGGACAAGAGTACAAATTGGACTAAGAGTTCTGAAGATAACCAAGTGGCGTCCATAACCCTACCCAGACCAAGCCGGAAGGGTAACCTTGCTAACGTTGTCATCTTATACACGTCCAAAAGAGTTGGGCCAACGGTTGCCGGCAATGAGGGAGAGGAGACAAAACACTAGTAGGGAAAAGCCTACTACTAGCGTGTGGATTTGGGCCTTCTGTCGCGGGCGCCAGCCCGCGACTGGTACCTTGCTAGTGGTATCAATTTGTCGTCGCGTGCCCCCGCGCACGCGACTAGTATGCATATTAGCAGTTGCGTGCGGAGGTGACGCCCGACCAATATATCTAATGGCAGCGTGTGGCCACCCGCTGCCAGTATGATGCAAACGCTTCATCTGCTTCTTGCCCCTATTTCGAATACACGTTGCTATTTCTCCATATTATACATCTATACATACACAATAGCATACTTACACAATCAGTATGGAATACATACACACATGATACGAAATACATTCACACATATATGATTATACCAGTACCAAACCATTATTTGATCTCAAATGTCAAAATAACCGAAGATCAATCACAAGCTAGTTAATTAGTAGTATAAACTAAAAGCACATAGATGAGAAATGCAGTCACGATGACCAATATCAGGATGAAGGCGGTTTTCATCCGATTCCTCCTCATCACTCTCATCTCTTCAGCTAGATAGTGCGCGTATCTAGATGCCGCCTCCTCCATTCTGTTGTACCATATGTAGATGCAACTACAAAAATGGTGTACCCGCCTCCAACAGTCTTCCCAATTGGCATAAACTCTGGGAACCCTACCCTTGTAAACGACATACGACGGCATCTCTATATATAAGATAAATAATATACGTCAGTAATTAATGCAAATTCATACATAATAAACGACGTAGTGCCACAACATTGAAAAGAACTCAAGTACCAAGAAATGAGCCTCATATAAAAGACACACGCTAGAAGAGGTAAACCAATAAGACCAAGTCAAATGCGCAAGAAATGTGCATGGACATATAGACAAGGTCTTATTGGCTCCCCCTTTCATTAGACGGTGTCAGAGTATAATCATCGGCAAGTGCATTTGAATATAATTAAATGACACACGGCAACAGGTCAACCAACAAGGTCAAGGCAAATGCGCAAACAATGTGCAAGATAAGTTTACAACACACAAATTATAAATGATTCAAAACTAAACCTATGCAAGTTCATCATACAAATTAACGAGTGAACGGGCGGAGGCCATCAAACGTCATGAAGTCCCGGTGGTCGCCCTAAAGATGAAAAATCTCTTATATCTGCCACTGACTTGGTTTTACAGCGTCATAGTATAACAACCCCTCCAAATTGCAGACATCCTTCCTAATGAGTTGCCCAAGCTTATGTTGAATGCGATACAACTCGAATCTGAATTCTTCCTCGCTACAGTTTGCAAAGTCCTTGACTCATGTTGTAAGACTAGATGGGTCCACAAGTAGCCGATGATCCCGTACAAACTCATGTATATGATGGATTGCGGAGAATGCCTCCATCGTGCTATCTTTTGGTTGCTTCATGCAAGGGAACTCTGTTTTGTGGCCGAATACACGCCTGCCTCTTATGGCTACTTCTATTTTCAAGTCGGTACCCTTCAAGTAGTAGCGGTTGAGAGCATCATCCAGAACGTTCTTGATGTTGGTGTAGTTTTTCGGTTTTACACTCCCCGAGTCAAAATACACGGCGTGTGAGTGTTGGATCCACAAAACAATGAGGGTGCAATATTGGTCTCCGTGCAACACAATTCAACTAGACATTATATTCTAAACTCAGACATATTGAAAGAATATATACGAAAGCATCTTGTGGTGCTAGCAAGTGACTCACTCGGGAAAATAAGGAAGGACAAACATTTCTTTATCCTTATTCACCAAGAAAAGATTTTCGATGTAATACATCGCATTGAGTCTGTTCTCATAGTTGACCAAATAGCTCTTGCTCTTTTCTAACCTGGTAGGCCTCAACAAGCGTAAATAGATGAACAAAGTTTCGGTGGAGTTTATGCATGTGAAACATGGAGAATATGTCTTGAAATCTCAGGAAAAACACGTCCGCGAGGTGTTTATCGACAAAGTCCAAGGCCTTAGGAACATTGACGACAAAAAGCAAGTACGTTGGATATTCCATACAAATAAGACGCCTTTTCAGAATGAGGTCATGCAGACTCTTCATATCACTAGGTACCGTTAGGTACTTCTCCCACGGTAACATAGGTTCACCGGCCACATGATACTGCCGGTCTTTCACGTCGATCTTGTCCACAACCCGGTTTGTTTGGCAAGCGACATAATCCTTTTTATTAGGTATTTTCCATTCCTTTTTTCAAAGCAGGCTCAGTAGGATCTGACGCCACATGTGATGCGGACGCGGTAGGATTTGACGGCTCGGCAGAACCAGACGCCTCGGTAGGCCCTTCGTACTTGGGATGTGGACCTTGTCGACCTCCGGCAATCCAATCTTCGATCGACTGGATCATGATAGGAAGGGTGCTGTTGTCCCTATTTTCCACTTGGGTTTCGACAATGGTTGCCATGTTTGCTTTCAGGGTCGCCAATTCTTGCTTAACTACATTAAGTTCTTCTCGGAGGGTGCGAACCGCTCCACGCGAACCGCTTGAAGAGGACCCGACGACAATGTCATTGAGTTTTCCGCAAAATGACATGGCTAACTAATCAAAATTGAAAATTACTAGTATTCAAAAAAGAATATCACGAAAAAATTCGGCATGACCTTTGCTAAAAATGGACATACGGAATGCTAGAAATTTGTTGAAATGGAAATTAATCAACATTCCGACAAAACATAATAACTCATATTCATGTAAAACATCAAGCATATCGACAATCAATCTAACATATAAAATGCAATCAGCAACTCATACGAGCATTTCATCGAACAAGTGAAGGGTGGGCGTGCAGTGCATACAAGGTGGGGATGGGCGAGGGAGCGCGGCACGGCATAGTTGGCGGCAAGGAGGCACGGCGCGGCGTGCTCGGCGGGAAGAAGGCGTGGCGTGGTGCGGTCGGTCAGCGGCCGGCCGGCAATCCAAGGCGCGGAGCGGAGCACCGGGGGTACGCGCAAGGCTGATTTGTGAACTGCTCGCCGAGGAGGGAAACTGAAATGCGCATGTGCAAAGTTTGGTTTAAGTCAATATACCAGTAGCGGGCTTATGGCGGTGCGCTCCCACTATTTTTCGATCTACTCAGTCGTGAACT
This sequence comes from Lolium rigidum, assembly GCF_022539505.1. Taxonomy (NCBI): domain Eukaryota; kingdom Viridiplantae; phylum Streptophyta; class Magnoliopsida; order Poales; family Poaceae; genus Lolium; species Lolium rigidum. The sequence continues at coordinate 331,682,393 of NC_061513.1, read as the reverse complement.
AGTGCCAGCACACGTAGCATGCACGCGACCGATGATCTCGTACCAGTCGCGTGCCGGCGGTGCGGCGCGCTGCGGATAAATTCTGTACCAAGGTGCAAGAGGGGCCCACTAACTATTCGCGTGCACTGACTTGCCACACGCTGCCAACAATGCGCTACTAGTCGCGTGCCAGCTTTTCGCGCGTTTCTACAAAGAACATCCGCGTGCTCTGGCAGCTGCGTGCTGCCATTAGTTGATCCCCTATAGTCTTTTCCCTACAAGTGAAAGAGAGAGAAAGCAAAGTGTGAGCACCAGGGAACAAACTCTGGCACGTACCGAGGGAGACAAAAGTGGCTGTGCTCACCGGGAGCGTGGTGGAGTTAAGCGGAAGAAAAACTTGCACCAAAAACCAATAGACCCGCTACAACATCCGTCTACTTAGAAAAGTTAAGAGTTCGCATAAAGGTAACAACTAAATACTACACAAACATAACCTATTAAAATACACATGTCCCCTTCACTTATAGCGAAGAAGCAATGTAAAGGCACTTAGACGGTTGATAAGCTAATAAATATTAATAGCAGGGAGATAACAATTGTAAGTTTTCTATGATCGAGTTAAACAACTCTAAGTCGTCTATAACCGCACACGACTTTCAAAAAAATTAACCCTGTATGGGTGCGTAAATGTGCCCACACGCATGATCAATCCAACCTGGAGAGGGTAAGATATCACGACACACACACTCTCCTTCACAACAACGAAATCCAAGAAGCCACCTAACTAAGTTAAACCCAGATCAAAGTCTGACCAAATCTCCAAGGCAGACCTAGCTGGTCTAAGGACGGATAAGAAGGAATCAGTGCCCGCCGAATGAAACCATCTTCGCAATGTGTGCCGTGTCTATACGTGCGTAAAATAACAAGGGGATACACGGCACGCTGGCTTCCTCGAAAGTAACATCATCTGACTATAAAGAAACAAGAGATTGCATGCAAGCAACTAAAAATAAAACTTTACGAACTAGTTGCGGAAGTGGGCGAGGAGAGACCCAGTAAGCATACCCACGTGTGGTTAGAGCGGTTAGTATCGGACATATAAGAAGAACTCCGGTCCTAAGATATTTAATGGCACAAGTGAGCCGCGTTCGAAACTGAAATATGGCTGACCCACCGGCGCCTCTCGTTATCAATTTTATTATGAACACTAAAGTAAACCATGAATATCTACAACAACTAATATAGCATGTGATATCTTACCAACAACCCCGATAAGATAAAAAGTTATAACAATATCCCTAAGCATGCGCTACAACTCTCAAGGCTTGCCAAACAGCAAACAATAACGATATGTAAGGAAAGGATATATAAGGGTTATTAGGGTAAACATGTGGAATAGGACACGTGACTCGATAAAGAATCACAACATAAGGGTAGCAATAAGAGAGAGAGAGAGAGCAAAATGTAAACTAAGTGAAGAGGGAGGGCTCACCTGTGAAAAACTACAGAAGAACTGGCCAGGGAAAACTTGTCGTATCTCACATCACCACTTCATGATCCTATATCCGCAAAGAAGCAAATGCTGAAACACACAATGGATGCAAATCTTACTACTACGGATAAAGAACCAACATGAAAAAGATATGATATGCATGTCACGGTAACGATGATGTAATGCAACTTATCCAAATTAAGCAGAATCCAAATCCCGACAAACAATTATTAGATTCAAGTTATTTATCTATCTTGCAAAATTAAATGTTATTAGCATGGTAAGAAGTGGCACGGGTGAGCTACTTCAAAATTAAACGGAGCGAGAAACCATATTAAGTGATATGCAACTAACATGACATTACATGATGCGATATGAAAACAAGCATATGAATGACATATTTAGATTCCTCATATTTTTCTGATGAAAATAGACATCTCATTTATACTATTTGGAACTGCAAATACATAGTTATGAGATAAACAAGGTTGTAATTTTATGAAGAAAATGCAGAAGAGAGGGTGGGCTGGATCTGAGTACTAGCCTGCTACTTGGCAGAAGTGGAGAAGGATAGGAGCTGGGCGCAAAACGATGACTGCACCAGGAGAGAAACGGACCAAGGCCCATGAGGTGTTGGATCTGGTCTGATATACAGGTGATCTTACCAAATAGAGGAGGAAACATAAAAAATGTGTTTATATGCTGGCACAGGTGAATGATCAAGGGGCTAAGAGCATCTCCACTCGTGCCTCCCCATACATCCTCCCGCAGAAGCGATTTGCTGGCCGTATGGGGGGCTCCAGCGAAATATTTTTTTTATTGGGAGGAGCGGTTTCCCGATCGCACCCCGATTTTTTTCCCAAATCGGCTGATGGGAGTGGCAGACGGGGAAGATGGCGACGAGGGCAGATCCTGGAACTTGTGCCAGATCTGACGACGAGCACGGGGTGGCGGCGGGTGACCAACATATGGGGCTGGGGCGGTTGAGTTGGTTGAAGTAGAAGGTGCCGGTGGAGGCAAGTAGGTGCTGGACCGCTGAGTGGGCTGAGCGGGGCGCGAGCGGGCAGGGCACGCAGTTGGTGGTCGAGTAGCCTGACCAAGCTAGAGTAGGTGGTGCAGCTCGCGCTGTGTAGGACCAGCGTGGGGAGGAACACCACAGGCGCAGTCAGAGGTGCCAGGGTCGGAGGTGCGGGGCATGCGGGATGATGCAGAGGAGGTTCTCTGCGGCTAGAGCTGGGCGTAGCTGCTGGAGGCACGTGCTGAGGCGCACAGGGTTGTACAACCAAACGAGGAGGTGCAGGTGCAGAGGAATGGTGATAGCCGGTCGGATGCGAGGATGAGCTCTGGTCATGGGGTAGGTGGGAGAGAAGGATTAAAAATAAAAGGAAGAAAGGGCATGTGTCATGCTATGGTTGATTTGTGTTGTTGCCTACGCCCCCGCTCGCCTCCTTGTGCGTAGGGGTTGGATAGGGAGCGCCGGGTAAGAGATTCGTCCGTGCGGATGAAAATAAAATTTGGGAGACACGGCTGGGCTAGATTTTTGGCCGCCACTCCCCAAAACCGTTTAGGGAGGTTTTAGGGAGGACTAGTGGAGATGCTCTAACCAGCTGGGCTACTGTGTGGATGTTGAAAAGGAGGGGACGCAAGCCCTTTTGAAGTTGATCACAACGGAGCTTGGGGCTGTGGTGGATGTCTGAGGTCTATGACGGATATGATGATTCGAAGAGAACAAGGATGCGGACGAAGATGGAAAATCCAAAACGAGCGGAGTTGGAGCCGGGGGTACGCCAGAGTTGCGCTGACAATGAGGTCCTGCGGTGGAGGACGGAGGTTAACATGGGTAGGGCTATTGAGAACAAACATGAAGGGGAAAAGTGGTCTCAGAGTTGCACGGTCACCTGGAAGCTGTGTAGGTGCTCAGAAGGGCCAGAGAAGAACCAAAGGCACCGGAATCGGGGAAGAAGGGCGGAGACCGACGCGGGGAATCTACAAGCCTGCTATCGATTTAGCGAGCCCCGGGTCGATTCATCACATCAAGACGTAGAGCTCGATGAGGCGGATCTCCCGGTGGCTTCAGGTTGGAAAGGGGAGATCTAGAGCGGCAACGCCATGGTGGTTTGCAGCGATGTTGCTCTTTCATTTGCTCACTGAGAATAGAGAAAAAGGTGTGTGTGTGGGGGGGGGGGGGACGAGAGAGGTGCATGCGGGGCTAGGAGGGAGAGGTGCTACGGTTTTCGTACTGCGGGGCTCCCTTGAGGGAAGAGGGGAGGGAGCAGGTGCGGTGGTGGGTGGTGAGGACCACGGGGTGGAGCACGACTCCTACGTGTGAGAGCGAGGAAGACGACAACGAGAAAGCGAAGGTGGGCGTGTGAAGGGCTACGGGCTGAAAAGAGGTGGGCTTCGGCTGGGCTGGCTCGACCAGAGAAAAGAAAAGAAAGAGAGAGAGGCCCGGGAAAGAGAAGTTAGGTTTTGTTTTAAAATTCTTTTCCTATTGTTTTCTATTTGAAAAAGAATTCAAACAGAGTTTAAACTTAACCTTAGTTTGAATTCAAGTAGAGAGATGAGAGAGAAAAACAAAATAATTTGTTTTTTATAAAATAATTTTATTTTGTCGAAAACATGAATGTGTTGCATGCATGATGATGACTCGGAACGACTCAGAAAAACAAGTAGCGGGGAAAATCTAATGTTAGGGTTTTTGGGGTCGTTACATGTATGCACTGAGATCGGGATTTTTCCATCCACATGGCAGATAGGTACTCTGGACCTACTCGGTGATATTACATATACAAAGCTTGCAAGCATTTGACTAGGTCACTAGGGAACGAGTAAATGTGTTTATCGACAACGAGATCGAACTAGGTATGGAGATACCGAAAATCAGGTCTCGAACAAACTAGGTACCATGGGACAAAGGCAATAGGAGTCGACGTTCAAGGTTCAAACCAAAAGTTTAACTTGTGGAAAGCAAAGGGGCCATCGTGTGTTTCTAGATCTCGCTATTGGTCATTGATTGGAGAAATTTCTCGATAATGTCCGCGTATTCCATAATAGTAGGGTGCCACGTCTAAGGGTGTACGATGCTTAGGCTTTTATTCGAGATCTTCATAGTAATAAGAGAGAACTCTGGAATTGCTCCGGAAAGGTATCATAAGAAGTTTTGGAGTCGATGAATTGTTCTCAGACTTAAATGACATGTTCTAGTATTTCATTAATTGAATTAAATATTAGAAATGAATTTTAAATAAGGCTAACCCCTTATGGGCCACCATGTGGCATCCCATTAGGGAAGGCACCACAAACCCTAAAGGGAGAGGGGGCCGACGGCCCAAGATGTTCTGCCCCCACGCATGTGGTGGAGGCTCCACCCCCACGCCTTTTTAAAGAAGAGGAGAGACCCTCTCCTCATTCACCCCTTAGCTCTTTGCCTCTCTTGCTCTCTCTCTCTCCCTCACGTGTGGTTCCCGAGGTTTGGAACCTATACATGGAGTTGGAGATCTCCACCAAAAGCACGCCGCCGTCCTGCTGGATCCTTGGCCGGCTCATCTTCTTCCGCTACTTCGTTGGACCGGAGCCCGGGGGACGTCGTCTACACCGTACCAGTGTAGAACTACAGAGGTGCTGTCAGTTGTAGCACTTCACCGCATATACGTCCACTCGACCTTGAGGTCGGCGTCGCCGTACATCTTCAGCAAAAGTGTTTCGTTCGGAACATAATGATCTCGGTCTTCAAGGGTATGAACACCAAAAATCCTTCGCTACCTTACATTTGCATAGAACAGTTTCTGTCTATATCGTTCTCGTTGGTAGGAATATTTTTTTTCCTGCTACGAGACCCTACAATGGTACCTGAGCGACCTATGCCTAGATGTATTGGTACAAACATATAGTGATATGTGAGCATTGATTTTATAATTGTCACCCTTCTCACGTGTACTTGTTCTTATTGCGGCACAGTCTGATTAAGCGGCCCCAAACTGATATTACACGTATGCTTATACAAAACTGGTTTCATGCTTCTCATATGGCTTGCACCATATAAGCAGCTAGTGGGACTTCTGAAGAAGGGAATTAAAGCAACAACTAGTCAATCAATGTTGTGGTCCAGAAGTTCGTATGTAAGAAACGGTTCTTTCGAGACAGCCCTAACAACCACGTAAAATAAACAAAAGATAAAGTAGATGCATATAACTTTGTTTTGCAGAGGGCACATGATATGATGTGGTCATGGTAAGTTAAATGAAATTTTCAAAGCCACCGATGTGGAGGCACCGTGGACCTGGTGCCGTGCCGGAGCGCTCGATGAAGATGAAGGTGCAATGACCATATCATGTCACATATTTAATTTCATATGATGTTATTACTTTATGTAACTTATTTTGCTTGTATTAGATATATGACGGTAGCATTATAAGATGATCCCTCAAATTAAACACCAAAATTGTGTTCTTCCTTTGTGTGCACCATCAAGAAAGTTCTCCGTTATGAAGCACGCCATGACGACCGGGTGTTAGACATCTCATCGTTCGCATACAGTGGGTGTAAGCCATGTTGCACTGCGAAAACACTAAGGTTACATTGGTGAGCCTAGCATGTACAAACATAGCCTCAGAACACAAGTGATCGAAAGGTTAAGCATGAGTCACATAGTTGATGTGATTGATATGTTGATGTCTACCTTTGAAGCTATCCCATCTGCCATGATGATCGGGGAGAGTGTAGTGAATTAGGACCGTGTAATCACTAAACAACGACGTAGGATGTTCGTTCGAGTGGGAGTTCTTGTAGTTTATTTGAATTAAACATGAACTTATATTATAAACATAGTCTTGATGTACTTTTGCAAATACCATTGTAGATGTCTCGCCCCACCTTCAACCTAGGCCAATTTCGTGAGAAGAGAAACCTAAAACTAATGGGTCCAACTTCATGTCCTGGTACCGCACCCTGAGGATTCTCCTCGCTCCTCACAAGATGACCTATGTACTAGAGGTTGCGCTCGGTCACAAGCCCACCAACACCACCTCTTAGGATGAAAGGAATGTGTTCCAATCCAAGGCGGATGATTCCTCCTTAGTCCAGAGTGGCATGCTCTATGTCATCCATGGAGGCAGATTTGCAGAAGCGCTTTGAGAACATGGGTGCTTTTGAAGTAATCACCAATCTTAAGGATATATTTGCATCTCAAGCCTCGGCCGAGAGGTATGAAGCCTCTGAGCTATTCTTCTTGGCCAAGATAGAAGAGCAAAACATCGTGAGCGAGCACGTGGTGAAGATGTTTGGCTACATTCAACGACCGAACGCTTTGGAACACAAGATTCCGAACGAGCTGGCAACTGATAGGGTGATGCAATTCCTAAACTACAACATGCAAGGGATGACTAAGTCCCTGTCTGAGTTGTTCGCGATGCTCAAAGTTGCTGAGGTGGAAATCTCAACAAGACCGTGAACCACAAGAAGTCTGGCAAGAACGACGAGGACGGGAAGTCTGAGAGGAATGGAAAGCCTGTTGCCACTCCATCGAAGGCACCCAAGCCTGGTGTCGAATGCTTCCACTGCAAATGGGATGGTCAATGGAAACACAACTGCCCGAAATACCTAGAAGATAAGAAGGCCGACAAGATCGCAGGGAAAGACAAAGTTATATGTGATATACATTTTATTGATGTTTACCTCACAAGTGCTCGGAGTAACACCTGGGTATTTGATACCGGTTTTGTTTCTCACATTTGTAACTCTTAGGGCATCTCGGACATTGAGCGACCGTTTGCGTCCGCCGGGCCTAAAAATGCATTTGGTACCACCTCCAGCGGCGCGACGCAAAGTGACTGGGCCGTCCGCAGAGACGCAAACCTGGCCCAAATATGCGTCTCTGCGGACGCAGAAAGTGTCCGCTCGCGTCTGCGGACGTTTCGTCTGTCCTGCCTGGCAGTGACCCAGCGTCGATGCGTCTTCTCCGCCAGTACTGGCGCCGAGGCGTCGCTTCGGCAGTCTGTGGCCGCGTAAATGGCGATGCTGTTGCGGTCAGAAACCCACCGGCGGGCAGCGACGGGCAACACCGTAGAGCCGGGAATCTCCCAGGACTGCGGCTGGCCCTGGTCCCTCCGAGCGACGGCCCGCAAAGCCTTCGGCACGCACGTCCGATGCTGATGCAAGGGCGTGCCACCCGACCTATACCTGTTCGGGAAGGTGTTGGATGATGCCTCGCTTAGTTTCTGCATGGCATACACGTAAACATTAAATACGAGCCTCGATCGGCTCTCGAGGTTATCCCGTGAATCGGCTCAAGGAGCCGATCCACCCATGATGCGTACGAGGTGTACGATCAGATGGTGGTCCTGCTTGATCAAAACAAAGCTAAAACGACCTACTACGATTTAGGGTTTTCACCGCATAATCGGAACATCCTACTCGTGATTGAGCCAGGCGGCCACGCACGGTGATCGTAAACCGACCCTAGACAAGGCCTAAAAACCAACACGAAGTTGATCCTCGGAACATCCTGTCTAGGGCTAGCAAACTACACCCTACGCGCCACTTGGATCCTTCAACCCGTTTGTAAGGCCTAACAATGCGGATATTAAACTAATCCTTGAAGAACAAGGAGCAATCATAACGGATCGGATCTACTAAACGATGATCAAGCGGGGTGCCGCCCTTACACCCAAGATAGGTGTAAGGGCGGCTAGATGTCTAAGGGTCGCACGACGATAGCATATGATACGAAGAACAATGCTAACCCTAAAACATCTATGATAACTACGTTGCTCGCCATCAAAAAGGCTTCGGCACGAGCAACGCATGAACGACGAATAAACGTGTGCTTGCCTAGATCGCAAGATGCGATCTAGGCAGCATGATGCTTACCCGGAAGAAACCCTCGAGAAGGGGGAGTTGGCGATGCGCCTAGATTGGTTTGTGGTGAACGTGATTGTTGTTTATTTCATAAACCCTAGGTACATATTTATAGTCCGTAGACTCTCTAACGTGGGAATAACCCCAACCGGGCACGAGCCCAAACTCCTTCTAACCGACACGTATCCTACTATGTTACAGATACACGGGCAAACTAGCCCAAATTTGGTATATAAGGCCGATTCATGTATTTCTTCTATGCATATTCTTCAATCCCATCTTCAATCGCGGCCCACCTCTGATCCGGTCAAATTCTGGTGATAACACATGCCCCCCTGGTTTTGGAAATGACATTTCCAAAATCACTCTGTTTTTCCTTCGTCGGGTCATGTCGTGGCAGAGCAGAACCGCCGCGATATCCTTCATCATGATGCCTTGCCTCCTCCACTTCTCCGCGTGACCTGGCAATTTTTTTTCTCCTGTTGGGCACCACTTCCTCGGAAACTGCTGTGGCATTGAATCTCCACTATATCCCCTTTTATTTAACCGTTCCAAACAGTTTGCTTCTTCATCCTCCTCGCATTAGCACTCCAAAAGCCCTCCTGCGCCACCATGTCTTCTTCTTCCTCTGCCTCATCGGGTCTTTCCATCGAGTCCTCCCCCTCCCGCGAGCCGACGCCGGAGTGGAACCCGGAGGAGGCCCACGCGGCCAACATCCGCCGCGCCATCGAGGCCGGGGATGAGCCGAGTCACGACTTCTCCATCTGGTCAGAGGACGACAAGTCCTCGACCGATGGGGAAAGTGACCTCCGCTTCCTCGCCGACGGGGAGACGGAGGAGGAGAGCGATGACGATCGCCTCTCCTGTGATGACTTCACCTTCTCCGAGGAGGAGGAGGAGGAGGAGGAGGAGGAGGACGACGTCCGACGAACCGCCGTCCAAGCGCTTCTGCCCCTGGCCGGGGAATCTCAGCGACTTCGACAGCGACGACGACGACGCTGACGAGGAGGACGAGGACAACGAAGGTCCTGCCGGTGGCCGCTACAGCAGTGATGACGAGCCCGCCGGGAGTAGCGCCGACAGCAGCGACGACGGCGACGACGAGGGCAGCGACGGCCCGTAGATAGGACCCTTAGCATAGGATCAGTAGTAGTAGATGGGGCAATGCATCCCCTTAGTACTTCCTTTTGAGAGCAATCAGCTCTTTATGTAAGAAATCTCGTTTATCAATGAAGAAATTCCCCAATTTGATTTTGCCGATTTCCTTTATGCCAATTTAGCCGATTTCCCCTCATACTGATTTTGCCGATTGTCCACTTAGCCAATGCTCAATGAACCGATGGCCACGCATCGGTCCCTCATAATCCGCTCTTCATCTCTTTGACTACGGAGTGATCGTGAACTTGGTCAATGCTCAATAAGCCGATGTCAGCGCATCAATCCCTCATGATCTATCCTTCATCTTTTCGACCGATGACTTTGAGCTCTGGTGGACAATGTGGAAGACCAATGCCTTCAAGAGAGTCCTAGAACCGCTGCTGAAACGACTTGACGTTGAAGCCGATACTCTACGCGAACGAGATATCACCTGCTCTCGTTCCTTTGCGGCAACCGAGATAGCCCGAGCCAACTCCCTATCGGTGATGATGGATCTCTCTTTTGCAAGAACTCACCGCCTTTGAAAGAGATTGCGACGCGGGACCAGCCGATGACTCTCCAATCGGCTTCTAAAAACAGAGCATCTACCGAGTCGGTTGCCCCCGAGCCCCAGTCAAGGCGAAAACAGTGATGAGGACACGCAGAGAAAGCTGCCACGCAGAGCCAGCCAGAGCCGATCACCTTCCTTCCATTGAAAGTCGATGTCCGTGCATCGGCTGTATATCATGAGAATTTTTTTTTAAAACGGGCCGATTTTTCTATCGGCCCCCAATGTTTCACTGCACATGTATCGCACATGTTCATCTGATTAGGTGCCCCCCGAGCCGATTCCGCTGAGTAGCTCGCTGATATCGGCTCTGTGGTTAGCCAAGGCACTATATGTGAACGTCGGCTCTGTTAGGACCAGTGTGGACTTCTTCCAGCTCATCAGCCGACGCAAACCCATTGCCCATTAGATCGACGTTGAAACCAGGCAGAACGCATGGTGAGGATAATTTTGGCCGATTGCTGGAATCGGCCTCCATGTTGAATTGCTCAATGAAGGGTTTGGCAATGTTCCTCCATAGATCCTTGGGGCCGATCACATGGATCGGCATCGCCTCGTTTGTCCATAGATGTTGCTTTTGTTACACGGTCAGGCCGGTGGATAAAACCAGCCTAACCCCGTCCTTTGTCACGTCGATGCGCTCACAGTCGTCCAAATTGATGCATGAGAGTGGCTCTTGGCCTGATGTCTCCCAAACGTTCATGCCAGCCGTTGAAATCTCGGCTGAATCATCTGCGTGGACGACTTCTACTTCATCTCCATCCCACTGTATTAGGCATTGGTGCATCGTGGATGGAATGCAACGGTTGGCGTGGATCCAATCTCTGCCTAGTAGGACAGCATAGGTGCTCTTGCTGTCGACAATAAAGAACATCGTAGGGACAGTTTTCCTTCCTACGGTCAGATCCACGTTCAAAACACCTTGTGCGTCAGATGCTTGGCCATTGAAATCGCTCAGTGTCACATTGGTCTTGATCAGATCCGAGCTAGAGCGTCCCAACCGACGTAGCATGGAGTATGGCATAATGTTGACTGCCGCTCCGGTGTCCACCAGCATTTTTTTGACAGGCTGCCCATTGATGTAACCTCGTAAGTACAGGGCCTTCAGATGCCTGTAGCTTCTTTCTCGTGGCTTCTCAAAGATGACCGGCCGTGGGCCGCAGTCAAGTTGTGCCACGGGTGCTTCGTCTAATCCTGGAGCACTAAACTCCGTTGGAAGGATGAACACCATGTTTGTGCCAGCCGATGTCTCATCATCGGCTTTCTTTTGTCCGGGCGCCACTCTTTCCTTTGTGGCCGACCTTCTTCGTCCGGGGTCCGCTGAATTTTAGCGGCCAGATCAGGCCGCGCCTTCCTCAACGTGTGCGGGTATAACCTTTCGGCTTCCTCCAACCCACGTAGTCGCTGAACCCTTCGCTTTTGGGAACGGCTGAGCCCATCAGGGCACCACCTTGGCCGATGATACTTGTCTTCTTCTTCATCATCGTCCTCTAGTTCCTCGAGATCTTCTACCCGAGCGGACTCAGCGTTCTTGTTCCGAGGCGGGAGAGGCCCTAGACGTTTGAACACGGACACGTTAGCTGCATCCTTATTCTTTTGTCTACATTCTGGACAGTTGCCGATTGTAGGCAATCGGCTCATTCCTGAATCCCAGCAGTGTCTGAAGAAGGGGCAGTCCCAATGCCTATCCACGTCGTCTTGCTCTCTCGACTTTTCCTTGGCGTGGCGCTCATATCTCTCCTCGTCGCGATCATGCCGACGGTGCCTCCTGGCGTCCCTAGCCAGACGATCCCTTTCATCATCGTCGTTGTATCGCCGGTGTTGGTCATATTGACCCACATGCTTGTTGAGGAGGTGATCAGAGAGAGGTCGCTGATATCTTACGTTCCTCACTTCTCCCTCTGTGATGTAGCGCTTGCCATCGTGATGGAGCCGATCGCGTGGAGCGGCTTCCTCTGTGTCCTTGCTATGAGAGCAGCTGCCCTCATCTCCGTCCTTACCAGAGTGGTGCCCAGGTCCTACCATGTTGATATTGCACGAGAAACCTGGCCGGCACCCTCCATGGTAAGTGCACTCCACCATGTTAACGGCGGGGAAGGGGTGTGTGTCGACCTTCATGGCGTACTGGCTGAAAATTAGCCGCCCTTGTTCTATCGCCATTTGGACCTGCTGACGCCACACCCTGCGGTCGTTGGTGGCGTGGGTGAACGTGTTATGCCACTTGCAGTATGGCTTTCCGTTCAGCTCCTGCACCGTGGGGATCTTGTGGCCTTCGGGTAACTTTAGCTGCTTCTCCTTGAGTAAGAGGTCGAAAATCTGCTCAGCTTTGGTCACGTCGAAGTCGAACCCTTTTGGAGGACCTTGTGGCTTAACCCATTTACGGGACACGGGGCTTGCCCCCGAGTCCATTCGGCCCTTGCTACCTCTTGATCTCCCGCAGCACCTTCATCTTCATCTGCCTCAACCAGGACCACCGCACGCTTGAATTTATCCTGGTAAACATCGCGGGTGACGCTTGTTCATATGCGACGGCTTCGCACCATGTGCGCCAGTGAAGGGTAGTCTGCTTGGGAGGCCACGTCTTTGATCGATGATGAGAGACCCACCACCGCCAACTCGACTGCTTCTTTTTCACTCACATGAACCGAATAGCATCGGTTCCTAACGGTCCTGAAGCGCTGGACGTATTCTGCCACTGTTTCCCGCGCTTCTGTCGTACCTGTGCTAGATCGGCAATGCCAGCCTCGGAAGCCTCTGAGTGATACTGTATGTGGAACTGCTCTTCCAACCGATTCCAAGTCCGGATTGAGTCTGGTGGCAGCGATGTGTACCACCCGAAAGCCGATCCTGTGAGGGACTGTGCGAAGAACCTCACGTGCAGCTCGTCTGATGCTGAGATCGTGCCCAGCTGTGCCAAATATCGGCTCACATGCTCGATGGAGCTGGAACCATCTGATCCATTAAACTTGGTGAAATCAGGGAGCCGATATTTGGGTGGTAGCGGGATCAACTCGTACTCATTGGGGTACGGCTTGGAATAGCCGATTGTCCTCCTTTTCGGCATCATGCCGAGCTGGTCTTTCAGAATTGTACAAATCTGATCCGCGGTGATGGCTGCAGGCGTCGAACTACGAAGATTCGCCGGGGTGGCATACTTAGCCAGCCATGCTTGCTTTTCCAGCTACGAGCCAAGCTGCAGGAGCTGAGCTGCGGGAGGTTTGTCGGAGTGGCATACTTAGCTAGCCACGTACGCTTCTCAAGATGCTGTTCCCGAAGTTCCTCCTGCTCGTTCCGGAAGTCCCTGCTTTGTTGCGGCCTGGTTCGAGAGCGCCCGATTCTTGCGATCAGCACGTATGCGCACGTGTATCCATGAGGGATCTCCTTGGGCACCTCATGCAAGAATTGGTAGTCACTAGGGTCACCACCGATCTTGTAGACGACGTATGCCGATGAACTCGGCACTTCTGGTGCTGCCAACGCAAACGGCAGCGGTGGACGGGACTGGAGTGGCATCTCTCCTTGGTGAGTCCCCAGAGCTGGTCCGACGGAGAATATTGATGGCTCATGATTTCCTGGATCACGCGCGGAGCGACACGCTCCAAAGTGTTCACCGAGGCTCTCGGAATGGCGGTGCAGCGAATGAGCCACCATGAAGTTAATCTCCGACGCGGCGACCTGGTGCGTTCTTCGACGGGGTGGACAGGTCCACTCCATCGAGCGCGCCTTCGGGTGAGAACCCCTTCCACTGATGCTATGAGAGCGGGTTACGTGAAAAGAGCCGATGAGGTCGGCTTCGAGGACCGCTTTGATCTCGTCATGCTTCTTCTTGAGCTCATCGGTCGGATCCTCGTACTTGGCCGGAGTGCCTTCCGCCATCTCGGATGTAGATGGCGATGCGGTTGATGTCGAAGATCGTCCCACCGGGCGTGCCGGAATGTGTTGCGGTCGAGAAACCCACCGGCGGGCAGCGACGGGCAGCACCGTAGGGCCGGGAATCTCCCAGGACTGCGGCTGGCCCTGGTCCCTCCGAGCGACGGCCCGCAAAGCCTTCGGCACGCACGTCCGATGCTGATGCAAGGGCGTGCCACCTGACCTATACCTGTTCAGGAAGGTGTTGGATGATGCCTCGCTTAGTTTCCTGCATGGCATACACGTAAACGTTAAATACGAGCCTCGATCGGCTCTCGGGTTATCCCGTGAATCGGCTCAAGGAGCCGATCCACCCATGATGCGTACGAGGTGTACGATCAGATGGTGGTCCTGCTTGATCAAAACAAAGCTAAAACGACCTACTACGATTTAGGGTTTTCACCGCATAATCGGAACATCCTACTCGTGATTGAGCCTGGCAGCCACGCACGGTGATCGTAAACCGACCCTAGACAAGGCCTAAAAACCAACACGAAGTTGATCCTCGGAACATCTTGTCTAGGGCTAGCAAACTACACCCTACGCGCCACTGGATCCTTCAACCCGTTTGTAAGGCCTAACAATGCAGATATTAAACTAATCCTTGAAGAACAAGGAGAAATCATAACGGATCGGATCTACTAAACGATGATCAAGCGGGGTGCCGCCCTTACACCCAAGATAGGTGTAAGGGCGGCTAGATGTCTAAGGGTCGCACGACGATAGCATATGATACGAAGAACAATGCTAACCCTAAAACATCTATGATAACTACGTTGCTCACCATCAAAAAGGCTTCAGCACGAGCAACGCATGAACGACGAATAAACGTGTGCTGCCTAGATCGCAAGATGCGATCTAGGCAGCATGATGCTTACCCGGAAGAAACCCTCGAGACGGGGGAGTTGGCGATGCGCCTAGATTGGTTTGTGGTGAACGTGATTGTTGTTTATTTCATAAACCCTAGATACATATTTATAGTCCGTAGACTCTCTAACGTGGGAATAACCCCAACCGGGCACGAGCCCAAACTCCTTCTAACCGACACGTATCCTACTATGTTACAGATACACGGGCAAACTAGCCCAAATTTGGTATATAAGGCCGATTCATGTATTTCTTCTATGCATATTCTTCAATCCCATCTTCAATCGCGGCCCACCTCTGATCCGGTCAAATTCTGGTGATAACAGATGCCTCGTGTGGCGCGCGGCCGTCGCCTACCTCTGCGCACGAAGTAATGGCGATGCCACGCGTGCCGCGGCCGTCGCCCTGCCTCCGATCTATATAAATAGGGGCGCGAGCATCTCATCTCCTCCCCACTAAACCCTAGCCGCCGCGCAACCTCCACCCTAGTGCCGCTGTCGCTCAGACTCCACCGGAGCCACCATGAGCAGCGCCGGCCGCGACCAGGCTGCCGCGCCTCCACCTCCACCTCCCACTCCACCTCCCCCGGTGTTGAGCTCCGACGAGGAGTTCGACTCCGACGACAGCACCGACCTCCTCCACCCGGTCGGGGACGCCGCGGCCCTGGCTGAAGCGGAGAAGGAAGCAGAGGAGGAGCGGGCGGCCCATGCGGCGGTCGACGCCGAGCTGGAGCAGCGCAGGGTGGCGGCCGCCGCTCCCGCGGAGGACTCCGACTCCGACATATCATGGTCTTCCGACAACCCTGATGCGCCTACCCCGGAGGAGAGGGCGGCGGAGCAGAGAGCTATAATTGAGACTTCGAGACGCTCAAGGACGACGCCGCCAACGCGAGGCTGGAGCAGAGCTTGCAAGAGGACGCGGCGGCGCACCGAGCCATAGCGGCCGCACGGGAGGCGGCGGAGAAGCAGGCGAGGGAGCGACGCAACGACGGAGCCGGCCCGTCAGGCAGCAAGTAGTTTAGATTTTACTTTCTATATTTTCTATGCTATCAAATGTTCTACTATATTACTTTCAAATATGTTGCAAATCTAAAAATGGGTCACCCCAGTGGACGCACACCCAGACGCAAACAGACGCGCGGACGAAATATGTCCGCGGGGCGACGCAAACGGACGCTAGCGACCACTTTTGGGCGTCCGAAATGCGTCACCCCGCTGGAGATGCCCTTAGTAGTAGTTATACAATAAGCGACCCATGGCAAAGGATGAGGTGACGATGCGTGTTGTCAACGGCTGCAAAGTTTATGTGGTGGTTGTCTAGCACTCTTCGGCTTAGTCTACTTTCGGGGTTAATTTTAGTTTTGAATAAATATTACTTTGTACCCGCATTGAGTATGAACATATAAGTGTGTCTTGCTTGATGCAAGACCGTTATTTATTTAAATCTGGTTGTTCCATTTATATGTTCATGCACCCAAAGATTAATGGTTTGTTCTTATTAAATATTGATTCTTATTAAATCTTGATGCTAAAAGTTGCAAGCTTAGTGATGATAGTACCATGTATATCTGGTATTGCAGTCTAGGTCATATTGGTGTTAAACAAATGAAGAAGGTCCATTCTAATGGACTTTTGAAGTCACTAGATTTTAAATCTTTTGACATATGCGAGCCATACCTTATGGGCAAAATGACCAACACTCCGTTCTCTGATGTGATGAACAGCCCCCAGATTTTACAGATACGAGCCATGCCTTATGGGAAAATAGGGGGGAAACGAGTCGCCGCCCTTATCGCCTCTTGTGGGGGAGAAGGGGAGTAACGTTGATCGTCTTAGTTTACTCTGAGTTTGGGGGAGGGGTTGTACTGAAGCAAACACTAATACGTTTTTTTTTTGCCTCCGGGCAACAAGCAGTAAAACCGGCAGATATCCTGCCAAAGAGTTTTTGGACAAGATGAAGTGCCAAACAGATTTCTGAGAAGACAAACAACCCTATCGACATAACAAGTAAAAAACAGATGACTGAAAGTTTCAATCTGATTTTAAAACGAACACACAAGATTTTCAGACCACTTTCGCCTTCTCATATTATCTCGTCGGAGGGAGGCAGGCGCAGTGTACACGAGATCACGAGACACTCGCGGTCCGCCCGGGGATAAGCTCGGGAAGAACGGCACGGCGGACACATAATCGATGGCGACGCCGATCTTGAGTAGAAGACGCAGTGGTTCAAAAACTCGGCAGGCAGCACAGTTTCGACTACCGCCGATGTGGCAAAAGCCCACCATAGTGTTCCCGAAGAGAAGGTCGGCACGCTGGAGTGATCGGAGGCGACGCTTGTCACTTCCTCCGGCATGAACGTCCCGGCCGTCCTGATGACGGTGGGCTGCTACAGCGAGGCGTGCCCCTTCATCCTGGAAAGGCTCTCTAAGATGGGATCAAGCGAGAACGCGTCACGACTCTCGCAGTCTCGCTCCTTCTACTGACATCAGCAAAGTGTCATCCGCATGCAACCAGCGACGCCGTGTCCTCTTCACCCCTTTCCAAAACTGTTCTTAACCGGCCCTACTCTCCTCTAACTCCTTTCCTAAACTGATCACGCTGCCGTGCCCTCCTTCAAATTTCACACGCGCTGCGACACTTCCCTCACTCTCCTTCCTCCCCATCTCCAGCCCCTCTCTGCCGCCGCCGCCGCACCAAAGCCCTAGTTTGCTCGTCCACTCGCGACCATGTCGTCGTCGCGCCGTCACCGGAAACTGACCAAACCCCGACGGTATGAGGAGCCTCCGGTCCCTGAGCCAGAGCCGCAGCCGGTGCCAAAACGGCGAGCTCCTGTGCCGCGGCTTCGTCATTTCCCTGTCCAGGGCCGCCGGACGGAAGACTACTCCGATCTGGTCGACGCGAACGAGATCCCACCTCATCTTCCGAAACGGATATACCAGGCCATGGAGCGCCATCTGCCGCCTGCAGTCCTGGTTGCTCCCCGCCTCGAGAAGCTCGCGTTCATGCAGCGCGTCCTCGCCGGCGACGTGCCCTCGCAGGAGGAGTTCGCCCGTGTAAGTCCTTATTTGTATATCTCCGTTTGTTCTAGACTTCTAGTTATGCTTGAAATTAACTGGATTGGAGATTGGACGCAGATGGAGAGCTACGTGCAGTACAGGCAGATGATCTGTTCAACATACAAGGTTTGCACTTGATCTCTGCCGATGTGTATATATGATGGAGGTGTTCTGCACTTTTGTTATTGTTTATTTTCTATCTCCCCACCCCGTTTTTATGAGGAATTTTGCAGCCGTAATTAGCTACAAATCTACAATTAACCTAATGGACAAGTATGACCTGCAAGAAATCATATAGTTTAAAATAGCCGGCTATCTCATTTAGCCGCGATATTTTTAGAGACTATGAAAGGCTATAGTGAGCTATTCCACTTTGCGGTTTTTCAAAAAATTGGAATAATTCAGTAATATCTTAAAAAACTATAATTCAAACATAATTCATGATACAACTCACAAGTTTTATATAATCATACTGAAGGCAAATTTCAGAAAACAACAAATAAAAAAGAAACAGAAAAGAAATTACAAATACATGAGGTTTAGGGTTAAATTAGAAGCTAATTAGGGACTAAATATGGCTATAGCCGCTATTAACGTTTTTTTTTCTTATTTAGCCTACAAATGGCTTAGCCGCAGTGGTACGTCTCTTAAAAGGCTATAGCCAAGCTATGTCAGGTTATTTAAAACTTTCCGAGAGATACATGAACTTCGCAAAGAGATACATGGTCTTTGTCTTTTCCGACATAAGAAGAAAATAAAATCATCAAAAGGATATACTACATTTTTTCGGCATAGGAAAAGAGGATTTTATTAAGCATTGATAGAGTTCCAATCACAGGTAATGACCTCAAACATTTCCTTAGGGTTGTTCCTAAGCCATGAGCATACTGCCGGTGTCTCTTGAGCTCAACTTATCTGTGCCAGACCGTGAGCAGCACCATTGGCATCACGCTCAATATTCGCACAAATTGTTCCTCTCTCTCTAACTAGCTCTCTAATGGCTGAAGCTTTAAGGGGATATACACCGACTTACATATCATGCGTGCCTTCCTTTATTAACTCTAGGGCTTCAGTGCAATCCAGTCTAGTGTAATTTTCTGTGTAGTCCAATGCATCGCGCTTCAGTCCTTCGTCCAATGCTTCCAGTTCAGCCTTATTGACCGTGTATGATGTTGAATGTAAATACACTGCTTAGTCTCTTTCTACCAGTTTGGACTTTTGGTTTAATTGGCTAATGCAATAATTTTTCATGGTATCGAAGCTAAGAATTCTCAAGTTCAAGATCCTGCTCGCGTAGTATTAGAAATAAAAGAAAAAAGATTTTGCAACCTCCACCGAACCCATGTTAAAGACTAAAATAGCCTAGATGAATACATTGCCTACTCTTTCTATCAATTTGGACTTTTGGTTCAATTGACGAATGCAACAATCTTTCATATGAGTCATCTACTTTCAGCTTCATTTCCCCCGGTATTGTCGGTGACAATTTCTTTCGGATCTTTTGTCTTCCGTCCCTGTTGGAATTCACCCACGAGTCGATCCCATCAAACCAGATAAATACACGCGACACATAATTTATCGCCAATACCAGATACATACACGGCAGATGTCTTTCAACTTGCCTTGCATGCAATGTGGACTTGCACTACTTAAATTCCTACAGAAATTAGTCTTCTACTCTGACTCAAACGAGTATTAGGACAAACACAGAGATACTAGGAAACTAACCCAAACTTATGCACCCTAAGTTTAGATTATTTCCAACAGTCCCCTGCTATCCTGTCTCTCTGGAACCCTTGTTCTTCATGCGGGTAACCATCTATGGTTTAGTACAATCGGCCGCATGGTTTTTTTTCCTAATCTTCCTTTTTTATGCTATATATGCACATGTATGGCCGGAATCTCAAATGAGTGCATGCTCCATTAAGTTCAGGCGCTGCTTAGATTTTAATTGGGTGGTAAATTGCACGCAACTAGCTAGCTTGTGCACATTACACCCAGTTTTCACTTTTCGGCATGGTTCTAATTGCTTGTTGATTTATATCCTATTTTTGATGACTTGAAAGACAAAATAACATAAACGTCATATATTGTTCCTTCAGCGACATCCTAGGATCTTCATATGTCTCTAGTTGTTTGTAAAATTATGCTCAATCTGTATGTTAACATTTTATTTACTTCTATAAAGTTATTTATGCAATATCTTTCATATGATACGCATGCACTACCATTGTTTCTGATATACAACTATATACTCTATATATCCATTTACTCACGATTTTGCAGCCTCTACATGCCCAACTGTACAAAATGAATCCTCATGCTTTCTTCTTGCCATCGTTTCTCCGAGCCATTCGTGGAAATACAATACAAAGTTTCAATGATATCATCCATGAGCCGGTACCTAAAGTGTACACATTTCCCATGTTTCGACCAGCATTCTGCGAAATGCTCATGAACGAGGTGCATATGACCTATATTATCTTGTTGTTCTTTACTAAACAAATTTTAAAAATAAATTAGCGATGATTTACATGTTTTTAGATGTACCTCTTTATACTTGCACATTTTAGATCAACTGATTTAATCATTTTTTGTACTTATAGGTTGAAAATTTTCAAAACTGGGCACATAGAGAAAAACAAGAGATAAATGATCCAAATAACTTTCACAAGCCTAGCCGTGGAACCACTATTTCTGATATTGGAATGAAAGGGATGCTTGATGACCTCATGAAGAAGTTTATCTCACCTATTTCCAAAGGTCATATTTCGCTAGCAAAGCTTATTAATTTATTTTTTGTGAAAGGGGAAATAGTTGTACATAGATTATGAATTCCCAATGATATTTATGCTCTAAATAAATCTACATTTAAAGGAATATATATTTTCATTTCTTCATGTTTTCTACAGTTCTTTTCCCTGAAGTTGGGGGTAAAAGTTTGGACTCTCAACATTCTTATGTTGTTTCATATGGTGGAGATGATGGCGGTGGCAGACCTGTTTGTTCATATGATGGATATGACAATGGCCTAGGTACAGAAGCAAGCATATAACCTTCTTCATCTTGTTTTTGCCAAGTATCCCTTTAGGCCTTTACTATAAAAGAATTAAATGATTGTATATACAAAATAGCCATTCAATAATCCTGAACCTTTCTCATGTCTATATTATTATACATATGTATATATTTTGTTCTTATGGTCATTGAATTATCCCAAACAGAGTGTTGTGTTAGCTTGTGGCACTTGAAGATATTTCATATGAGCTACTAGTATTTTTAAAATATATATAAATGATACACTAACATGGTATATCCTATTTGGTTTCTGGCCTATTTATCTTCTAAGATAGTATTTTGATTCCCACTTTCGGTTGTTAAACCATAATGCTACCATCCTCCTAATGGGTATACCCAAATATATATTTGCAGATATACATGTGGATGACTCTCATATTACACTAAATGTCTGCCTAGGCAAACAATTTACTCAAGGTCAAATGTTCTTTCTTGGTAGTCGTTGTGGGTACCATGTCAATTCAGAACCACAACTCCAGGTACTTTATTTACACAATAATTTTGCTAGTAGGTAAACTATCCATGGATTTATCCAAAACCTTAATTTTCACTACTTTTTATTATGTACACAACAAAATAAAAATAAGATTTAGTGTTTAGTTACTAAATAAGCATGATCTTATACAATTTTGGTTAGAAATGGGTTACTAATATGGCTAGAATGTATGTACAAGTAATTACAAGAATGAACTTAGTTTCACAGAGATCAGATAAACGTGTTGAGGAAAGTATATTGCATTCAAACATGGCATTTATCCATCATTTACATTTACTGTATTGAAATGGAAATTGAAGTCATGGTATAAATTCTGATATGGTGCGTTAATAAAAAAATCTCTATATATAAATAAAAGAGCAGGCTTCATGTAACATAGGCGTGTGTACCCATTGGATAGCATGCATAAACAATAATCAAGTGGCAAGGCCAGTAAGGTTACATTTAAGGAAATGTTGTCATTTACTTATATGATGTAATTATTCAGTAAGTAATCTAAACACAATATTTACATCAACAATACGCGTACATATTCGAACTACGGATAATCATTTGTGGGCTAAGAACTTTCCCCGAGTGGCAAGCACTAAAGGAGACTAGTAGAGGGGATATTTGTTTAGAAAATTAAAGTAGTGCAAAATATTTATCTATACTAGACTGTTTGTCAACATTTTCGTTATACTTATCTACATATCTACTGTTAAGCGCTACGACTCGAACCTGGGACGAGAAGTGCACCAAAGCAACCTCTACTATCCACCTACTTATATTTTGATCTCATTATTGTAGGAATGATTTAAAAGTGTTAACTACATATACCACCTTCATCTTTTCTTCTCATTTAATATACATGAATCCACAAAGATGTGACATCTCAATTATTTATAATTATTTTTGCTGGTCCAGGAAATATTTTCGTATTCTCATGTTGTTGGACAAGCCTTGCTATACCATGGTCGCCATCGACATAAAGTATGCCCAACATCTGGATTTAGGGCTAACATGATCATGCAGTGCAAAAGGTACACACACATGCATCTTATTATGGAACTCTAAATATGCATACATATATTTCTAGATGTTGTGTGCACGTTCCATCTTTTTCTTTTGAAGCTTTACTTAAAAATAATTTCTTATATCAATCTTCCTAATGACCAAAGAAACACGATCTTGTTAAGGCAACTTGAAAAATGTTGTAGCATTTATCTCTAGTCATTGACTATATCTACATGCATTGGTTAACAAGAAGAATTTTAGCATTAGTTTTCTTATGGTTGACTATCCGCCGTTGAAAAAGTAAGTATTATCTTTAATCACATCAAGTGATTTACTAAGAGTGGTAAAACTAGAATATATGCAATGCTAACCGTAATATCTTCTTGTCAGTGTGGACATATGTAGGTCTGCTGTGTGTTCCTTTAAAGATGCTTATGATTGTGTTGGTTTTTGTAGAAGCACAAGCACATAGACACCCATATATTCATTACTAATCATTGTATAATTCCACGATTATTTATCGAGTAACAATGTTGCTTCATCGATATAGTTCATTGTTCAAGGAGGTGACAAAATGCAAGATAGATTTTCCTGACTGGTGCATCGAATGCCTAAAAGAAAACAACGTGTGCAAACATAATATGCCGATACCATGAGGCTGGTAATTGGTATGCTCATCCCCTAAATAATTTTTTTGTATTTTTACTCAAGAACCATCATATTATTTTACATGTATATTATAAGTAACTTTGGTTTTGTCAACTGCTAATTTCAGGTTCTTGTCAAAGTATGGTAATAAAGGATGAGGTCTCTAGGGATAGACCAACATGTTGTGAAATGCTTAATTCACTTTATGCAATATATGTACTCCTTGAGTTTGTTCGGCACATTTTGAAAAAAAGATTGGGCATGACCATTTAATCAGTTTAGCTTGTAGTCTATGTAGCTAATTAACAATGAGACATTGGAGGAGATGGTTATGCATTAATCAAAAATTTGTGCTAAACAATTTCCAATATTCATCCTAGCCTCGAACAAAGGTACAAAATGCTCATTTAAGACTCTTAATTTCATATCATTGTGTGATGTGGTAGACTACTCAAAATGGTGCTGAAAAGCTTCACATGAACTACCCATGTGCGATTACCGAAATTTACACATTAGTTTTTGAGTTCATATGTTGGTCACATTGTACACATTGTAATTTTTATCTCTTGTGAATATCTTGGGCTCTCTCTCCTGAAAACACTAGTTGTACTAGTGCTCTCTCCCTCCCACACCAGGATAGCACTACCAAGTCCCAATGAAAAATCAAGACGCGACCTTATCCCTTGGTCGTTGTCGGGCTTCCCACTCCACTATATCTTCCAATGTGGGGGGGGGGGGGGGGGGGGGCTGCTCGCGCGCGGGTGGCACGACGAGCAAGGGCGCTGCATGCCCCAGGTAGTGATCAACATATTCGAATTTGACTAGTGATCAACGTAGTCGAATTTGACTGCATCCTACGCGCGAACTGGAGCGTCCAGGAGTTCAAGGCGAGCACCCCGTCCAACACCTGCACCATGGTTAGGCAACAAAATAGGCCAGTATGCAACATCTACAAACTGACCAGGCAAAGTGGGAGATGAAGCTGGTGGTGTGTGTGTGTGCAACATCTTCAAACTGACCAGGCAAACGGAAATGAGTTTTCATCAAAGATAACATCACGGGATATATAAACACGGTTAGATGAAATATGAAGGCACTTATAACCCTTATGCATGAGAAGTATAGCCAAGAAACACACATTTTTAGAGCGGAACTCGAGTTTGCGATTATTATACGGGCGAAGATGTGGCCAACACACATAACCAAACACTTTGAGAAAAATGTAATCTGGTTCATGGAAGAGAAGCTCAGCAAGAGTCTTCATGTTAAGGAGGCGTGTGGGGAGCCTTAATAAGGAAACAATCAGTGGTGAACGCATCAATTTTGAAACGAAAAGGTACAAAAGCAAGCGCAAGAAGGGTTAGACCAGTTCCAGCTATGTGACGGTGCTTGCGTTTCAGCAGCACCATTTTGCTGGTGTGTATGATGACAAGCTACACGGTGTGCAATGCCATGTTTCTGACAGAATGAACTAAAATTTCTGTATTCAACCCCCAATCAGACTGAACATGAACAATTTTGGCATTAAGAAGACACTCAACATGAGCTTGAAATTGCAGAAAAACATCGAACACATCAAATTTACGTTTAAGTAGATAAAGCCATGTAAACCTACTATAAGCATCAACGAAATTGACATAATAACTGTGACCACTGACTGAAGTTTGGGCATGGCCCCACACATCCGAATATATAAGCTCAAGAGGAGTCTTGGCAACATGATTTGACGCAGAAAAAGGGAGTTGATGACTCTTGCCTTGCTGACAGACATCACAAACTGCAAGTTCCTTATTACTAGACACAAATGGGAGATCATGGCGACGAAGCACGTGACGAACTATGGGGGTGGTAGGATGACCAGAGCGAGAGTGCCAATGCGACGTAGAGACGCGAACGCCACTGAGAGCATGCGGGGCGGCATGCACATCAAGTGTGTAGAGACCATGGGGACTCCGATCTCTAAGAAGAACGTCCTGGGTGACTCGATCCTTAACAAAACAAAAAATAAAAATGGTGAAACTCAACAAAAACATCATTATCTAGGGTGAGCTTTTTGAAGACAGTAAATTGCACGTGACCGAAGGAACACGTAGAATAGAATATTACGCAGATGAATAGATTTAGAGGTACGTGAAAGAAGTGATACCTGACCAATGTGAGAGATGTGCATACCTGACCCGTCAACAGTGCGAACCTGGTCGTGGCCGGTGTAGGACTCCCGCGCGTGGAGCTGGGAGAGATCATGTGTCAAGTGATCCGTAGTGCCAGTGTCCATGTTCCAGGTGGGATCAATAGGGTAGGACGAGGTAGTAACCTGTGTTGCCAATTCCGCTTGCTTCTCATTGCCGCGGCCATCATTCCCAATACCTAGGAAATCTTGTTTGAAGCGTCGATGGAAACGGAAGGCGAGATGACCCTCAATGCTGCAAAATTGGCCTTAGCCCCACATGCGGTGCACAGCCATGCCCGACCACGCCCGCCCGAGACAGTGTTGGTGTTGTTGGGGCAGGGCTGGGCGGGTGGCCGGTTCTGCGGCGGCACGCCACCAGACGGGCGAGGTGGCTGCTGCAGACGTCCACCACACCGAGACGCAACATTCACCGAGGGGTCAGAAAAATCCTCGGGGCCGAGCTTGAGACGACATTGCTCGGTGTTGAGGAGGCGCGCATATAGTTCACACGGCTGTATCGGAGTATCACGTCCATTGATGTTTTCCACCAGTGTCTCGTAGTCTTCATCGAGCCCATTGAGGATGAAGGAGGTGAATTCCTCATCACGAAGAGGCTGTCCAATTGAGGACAGGGTGTCTGCCATCTCCTTGACCCAGTTGAAGTAGGTCGTGATGGAGGAGTCCAGTTTCTTGATGTCGCCAAGCTTGGTGCGGATAGCCATGGAGCACGCCATGGATTGCGAGGGGAAGCTGGAGTCAAGGGTGCCCCAAGCATCGTGAGACGTGGCGGCGAAAATCACCATGCCCGCCACAGACGGAGTGAGCGACGACTAAATAGCTCCAAGGATGGCTTGATCCTGAGCAACCCACTGGCGATGCCCTGGGTTGGCAACCATCATCGGGGCGCCATTGGTCGTGGTGACCGAGAGCATGCTTAGAGGGCACGGCAGAGTGCCGTCAACAAACCCTTCAAGATGGTGACTGCATAGAAGGGGCAGGAGTTGAGCCCGCCAGAGGAGGTAATTGTCCGCAGCCAACTTCACCGTTAGGAGACGTGCAAGGTGCACTGGTGCAGGGTCACGGCCTGGAACAAAGTGACGTGCGACCAGAGCTGTAGGAGGAGGCAGCTCCGAGGACGGTGGTTAGGAGGCATGGGGCGGCGAGTGGGTGTCGTACACCACCGGTGGCGCCCGATAGAACAGCGGATGGCCATAGGGCCCGACACCGTACGTCGAGGCAGGCGCGCCATAGGGAACCAACGCCTCAGGTGACACGCGTGACGAGGGGAGCGAAGACACTCGGTGACCGCGGGGCAGTTGCGATAGGAGCAGTGACTGCGGCGGTGGAGGACACAATAGAGGGCCACATAGAGAGCCTAGACAGCGGCAGGCCAAAGCCCGGCATGGAGATCCCAGCGGCCGTGGTGGAGATCGGCCGGGGTGCAAGTGGCGGCGGCGCGTTCCCGGCGAGGAGCGCCGCAAGGAACGGCGACACGAGCGGGGCGGCCATGGGGGAGGCCGACACCAGCATCGTGGAGGTGGTCGAGGCGACGGAGACGGACGTGCCAGCGGACGCAGCCGCGACGGCGGCGGTTGACTCCGAGGCAGCGGAAGACATCGACCGAGATCAGGCTGATACCATGTAAAACGTGGATGTTCGGGAACGCTCGACACCCCTTAGGGTTGGCATAGGGTTTATATTTATAGTGTACATATATACAGAGTTACACATATAATACAGAGGATAAGTATATATATACAGTCTAACGGTGGAGATAGAGATGCTGACGTGTGGGCCGAACCGTGTAGTCCTATGTGGAGTTGGTGCTTCCTGTTGCCACCCCAAGTACCGGGTTCGCTTGGGGGTTGCCAACGCCTATATGGGACTCGAGATGACGTGGATTTCTATTGGGGTCTCGCCGGTGGGAGCATTCTTTTTCTTAGACCCCAATAGCTGTATGAGAGTTGCTATGGGGTCACCGATGGAGATGCTCTTACATGCATTATTGGCGATGCAATTTTGGGAGACTAATTATTTTCATGGTAGCATCCTTGCTTTCTGAATTAATAAGTATCATTATTTGATTATCTTCAAAATAAAGATAGACCTAGTGGCGTAAGTCATGTCTCGATTCCGCCAATTGCATTGGTGGTATTTACAGGATTTATTACTTTACTAAGTGCCGATGATTGTACCCCTTTGTTCTTGTTAACTATTATTAAGTTTGTGATATCATATCACATGTCCATGAATCAAAATTTAAACCTTATAGCAAAAGTTGTGTCTCGATTCCACGAATTGAGCCAGCGGTGCAACGGGTCATCTGGTATCTATAAACCACTCAGTTTTGTCTCAGTTTCTAAATATTAAAAACACTTCAAAATATATATAAACATAACAGTCTATGCGGTGAACATTCACTGTTTGAAGCAACTGAAAATTTCAACTAAGGTATTCGAAATTCGAACAAAAATTATGACATTCACAACTGGAATCTGAAAGATGTTATCTCGGGAAGGAAGGTACACAAAAACACAAACAAGACGTCGGATGGGGTCAAACATGGTTGTAAAATAAGTTTAACTACATCCAGAATGCCACAGGAGTCGAGCAGATCTCGTTAAGCTCGTGTCCTTCTACCATCTCGTATGAGCGCGCACTTAGGCGCGTTGTTCTCAGCTCTCCATTTTTGTCATACTTGAGACCAAACTTGGCCACATGCAACACACGAGAACGGCGTAGATCCCGACAACATTTGGAAGGCTGATTATGTTTGCGGACGAGAGACTCAATCAAGGAGTAGGTGCTGTTGCCCATGTAGAGAAGGGTGGCACCTAGGTGCCTCTCGTCGTCCGCAGAGAAGAGCTGATCCTTGCCAAGCTTCCAGGCTGGCATGGAACCGCAATTGTCCACGGTGGCAACATCACATGAGCAGACATAGCCGATACCGCCTTTGTGACGGCATAGTCCAACTCAAGCATCAAGCTCGTCGTCGAAGTAGGCTTGGCCTTTGAAAGGCATGAGCCAGCTTCCTTGGCATCTCCAGCTGAGGTTCTTAGTGTCCAAGGAGAAGGTGCATTTCTGCTCGTACTCCGAGACGAAGAGTGTCCGGCCATCAGGGTGCACCGCATAGGATATGATGCAACTAGACTTGAGCGGAGCCAAGGCAGAGAGTATGGTCCAAGACCACTGTGTCTGACTGTCTTTGTTGTGGGGTGGCGGAGCGCCAAGCACACACACGCTGGAGGACACTATCATGTAGAGCTCTCCGGCTACGGAAGCGAAAACAGGCTTGGGATAAACCTTCTGGCCAGCGGGGTGTGCACAAACGGTGAGCCCTAGTGTTTTTGTGTCGAGCACAGGGAAGGCGTTGTCGGCTTCGCTGGAGACCGGCATGGCAAGGATGTTGGTGCCATGCCCGCCGAAATACCACAAATGGCAGTGAGGAGCCCTAAAGCGAATAACTGGTGGCTCTGGGAGGGGCTCCGCATATTCATCCAGCTCAATGGTGTCGGCGTCAGTATCGGCGTCAAGGTCTATCTTGCGCACACTGTATCCACTTTCCCAGTCATCCACCACGAGATAGAGATGCTGACGCGGCTGCTGCGGCCGCCGCCGCTTGGCCGTGCGGCCACATGACTGAAGCATGCACTGCCGCTTTGACATGTTGTCTTCCCCCTCTCCTTCGGGGCTCTGTTGTTGTGATCTTTGTGTTGCCAACAAATAGATCAACTCCTCAGAATAAGAAAACATGGACCGGCCCCTAATAAAGAAGCAAGACGAGGTTGATTCAGAAGCGGTTCGGTTTGATCGTACCCGAATTCCACTCAGATCAGGAGTCCTGTCCACCATCGAACTGGACTCAGGGAAAAATCACCTCTCCGCACCGGCAGATGCAGGCGATGGACCACGTTTCAGTCCTTCTACTGGCATGCAGCCAGCGATTTGTTCCCGTCGTCCTCTTCACTCCTTTCCAAAACTGTTCACGCTCCTCTAACTCCCTTCCAAAACTGATCACGCTGCCGTGCCCTCTGCTCAAATTTCACACGCGCTGCGACTCCCTCTCCTTCATCCCCATCTCCAAACACCCTCGCCACCGCCGCCCCGCCCGCCGCCCCGCCGCACCAAAGCCCTAGCTTGTTCGTCCGCTCGCGACTATGTCGTCGTCGCGCCGTCACCGGAAGTTGACCAAACCCCGACGGTACGTGGAGGAACCTCCGGTCCCTGAGCCAGATCCGCAGCCGGTGCCAAAACGGCGAGCTCCTATGCCGCGGCTTCGTCATTTCCCTAAAAAGGGCCACCTGACGGAAGACTACTCCGATCTGGTCGAGGCGCACGAGATCCCACCCCATCTTCCGAAACGGATATACCAGGCCATGGAGCGCCATCTGCCGCCTGCAGTCCTGGGCGCTCCCCGCGTCGACAAGCTCGCGTTCATGCAGAGCGTCCTCGCCGGCGACGAGCCCTCGCAGGAGGAGTTCGCCCGTGTAAGTCCTTACGTGTGTATCTCCGTTTGTTCTACACTTCTAGTACACTTGTTATGCACGCTTGAAATTAACTGGATTGGAGATTGCACGCAGATGGAGAGCTGCATACAGTACAGGCAGCTGATCTGTTCAACATATAAGGTTTGCTTTTGATCTCTGCCGATGTGTATATATGATGGAGGTGTTCTGCACTTTTGTTATTGTTTATTTTCTATCTCCCCACCCCGTATTCATGAGGAATTTTGCAGCGCCGTAATTAGCTAGAAATCTTCGATTAACCTAATGGACAAGTATGACCTGCAAGAAATCATATAGTTTAAAATAGCCGGCTATCTCATTTAGCCGCGATATTTTTAGAGACTATGAAAGGCTATAGTGAGCTATTCCATTTAGCGGTTTTTCAAAAAATTGAAATATTTCAGTAATATCTTAAAAAAACTATAATTCAAACATAATTCATGATACAACTCACAAGTTTTATATAATCATACTGAAGGCAAATTTCAGAAAACAACAAATAAAAAGAAACAAAAGAGAAATTACAAATACATGAGGTTTAGGGTTAAATTAGAATCTAATTAGGGACTAAATATGGCTATAGCCCCTATTAGCATTTTTTTTCTTCTTATTTAGCCTACAAATGGCTTAGCCGCAGCGGCAGGTCTCTTAAAAGGCTATAGCCAAGCTATGGCAGGTTATTTAAAACCTTGCAAGAGATACATGAACTTCGCAAGAGATACATGGTCTTTGTCTTTTCCGACATAAGAAGAAAATAAAATCATCAAAAGGATATATTACATTTTTTCGGCATAGGAAAAGAAGATTTTATTAAGCATTGATAGAGTTCCAATCACAGGTAATGACCTCGGACATTTCCTTAGGGTTGTTCCTGAGCCATGAGCATTCTGCCGGTGTCTCTTGAGCTCACTTATCTGTGCCAGACCGTGAGCAGCACCATTGGCATCACCTTCAATATTCGCACAAATTGTTCATCTCTCCCTAACTAGCTCTCTAATGGCTGAAACTTTAAGGGGATATACACCGACTTATATATCATGCGTGCCTTCCTTTATTAACTCTAGGGCTTCAGTGCAATCCAGTCTAGTGTAATTTTCTGTGTAGTCCAATGCATCGCGCTTCAGTCCTTCGTCCAATGCTTCCAGTTCAACCTTATTGGCAGTGTATGATGTTGAATATAAATACACTGCTTAGTCTCTTTCTATCAGTTTGGATTTTTGGTTTAATTGGCTAATGCAACAATTTTTTCATGGTATCGAAGCTAAGAATTCTCAAGTTCAAAATCCTGTTTGCGTAGTATTAAAAATAAAAGGAAAAAGATTTTGCGACCTCCACCGAACCCATGTTAAAGACTAAAATAGCCTAGATGATCGAATACATTGCCTAGTCTTTCTATCAGTTTGGACTTTTGGTTCAATTGACTAATGCAACAATCTTTCATATGAGTCATCTACTTTCAGCTTCATTTCCCCTGGTATTGTCAGTGACAATTTCTTCCGGATCTTTTGTCTTCCGCCTCTGTTGGAATTCACCCACGAATCGATCCCATCAAACTAGATAAATACACGCGACACAAAATTTATCGCCAATACCAGATGCATACACGACAAATGCCTTTCAACTTGCCTTGCATAGAATGTGGACTTGCACTACTTAAATTCCTACAGAAATTAGTCTATCTACTCTGACTCAAACGAGTATTAGGACAAACACAGAGATACTAGGAAATTAACCCAAACTTATGCACCCTAAGTTTAGATTATTTCCAACAGTCCCTGCTGTCCTGTCTCTCTGGAACCCTTGTTCATGCGGGTAACCATCTATGGTTTAGTACAATCGGTCGCATGGTTTTTCCCTAATCTACCTTTTTTCATGCTACATATGCACATGTATGGCCGGAATCTCAAATGAGTGCGTCCTCCATTAAGTTGAGGTGCTGCTTAGATTTTAATTGGGTGGTTTCTCACAAAATTGCACGCACTAGCTAGCTTGTGCACATTACACCCAGTTTTCACTTTTCAGCATGGTTCTAATTGCTTGTTAATTTATATCTTATTTTTGATGACTTGAAAGACAAAATAACATAAACATCATATATCGTTCCTTCAGCGACATCCTAGGATCTTCATATGTTTCTAGTTGTTTGTAAAATTATGCTCAAATGTGTATCTGTATGTTAACTTTTTATTTACTTCTATAAAGTTATTTATGCAGTATCTTTGATATGATACGCATGCACTACCATTCTTTCTTATATACAACTATATACTCTATATATCCATTTACTCACGATTTTGCAGCCTCTACATGCCCAACTGTACAAAATGAATCCTCAAGCTTTCTTCTTGCCATCGTTTCTCCGAGCCATTCGTGGAAATACAATACAAAGTTTCAGTGATATCATCCATGAGCCGGCACCTAAAGTGTACACATTTCCCATGTTTCGACCGGCATTCTGCGAAATGCTCATGAACGAGGTGCATATGACCTATATTATCTTGCTGTTCTTTACCAAACAAATTTTAAAAATAAATTTGCGATGATTTACATGTTTTTAGATGTACCTCTTGATACTTGCACATTTTAGATCAACTGATTTAATCATTTTTTGTACTCATAGGTTGAAAATTTTCAAAACTGGGCACATAGAGAAAAACAAGAGATAAATGATCCAAATAACTTTCACAAGCCTAGCCGTGGAACCACTATTTCTGATATTGGAATGAAAGGGATGCTTGATGACCTCATGAAGAAGTTTATCTCACCTATTTCCAAAGGTCATATTTCGCTAGCAAAGCTTATTAATTTATTTTTTGTGAAAGGGGAAATAGTTGTACATAGATTATAAATTCCCAATGATATTTATGCTCTAAATAAATCTACATTTAAAGGAATATATATTTTCATTTCTTCATGTTTTCTACAGTTCTTTTCCCTGAAGTGGGGGTAGAAGTCTGGACTCTCAACATTCTTATGTTGTTTCATATGGTGGAGATGATGGCGGTGGCAGACTTGGTTGTTCATATGATGGATATGACAATGGCCTAGGTATAGAAGCAAGCATATAACCTTCTTCATCTTGTTTTTGCCAAGTATCCCTTTACCATAAAATAATTAAATGGTTGTATATGCAAAATAGCCATGCAATAATCCTGAACCTTTCTCATGTCTATATTATTATACACATGTATATATTTTGTTCTTATGATCATTGAATTATCCCAAACAAAGTGTTGTGTTAGTTTCTGACACTTGAAGATATTTCATATGAGCTACTAGTATTTTTAAAATATATATGGATGATACACTAACATGGTCTATCCTATTCGGTTTCTGGCTTATTTATCTTCTAAGATAGTATTTTGGTTCCCTCTTTCGGTTGTTAAACCATAATGCTACCATCCTCCTAATCAGTATACCCAAATATATATTTGCAGATATACATGTGGAGGACTCTCATATTACACTAAATGTCTGCCTAGGCAAACAATTTACTCATGGTCAAATGTTGTTTGTTGGTAGTCGTTGTGGGACCCATGTTAATTCAGAATCACATCCCCAGGTACTTTATTTACACAATAATCTTGCTAGTAGGTAAACTATCCATGTATTTATCCAAAACCTTAATTTGCACTACTTTTTATTATGTACGCCACAAAATAAAAATAAGATTTACTGTTTAGTTACTAAATAAGCATGATCTTATACAATTTTGGTTAGAAATGGGTTACTAATATGGCTAGAATGTATGTATGAGTAATTACAAGAATGAACTTAGTTTCACAGATATCAGATAAACGTGTTGAGGAAAGTATATTGCATTCAAACATGGCATTTATCCATCATTTACATTTACTGTATTGAAATAGAAATTGAAGTCATGGTATAAATTCTGATATGGTGCGTTAATAAAAAAATCTCTATATATACATAAAAGAGTAGGCTTCAAGTAACACAGGCGTGTGTACCCATTGGATAGCATGCATAAACAATAATCAAGTGGCAAGGCCAGTAAGGTTACATTTAAGGAAATGTTGTCATTTACTTATATGATGTAATTATTCAGTAAGTAATCTAAACACAATATTTACACCAACAATACGTACATATTCAAACTACAGATAATCATTTGTGGGCTAAGAACTTTCCCCGAGTGGCAAGCACTAAAGGAAACTAGTAGAGGGGGTATCAGTTTACAATACGTACATACCTTCATTTTTTTCTTGTCATTTAATATACATGAATCCACAAAGATGTGACATATCAATTATTTATATTTATTTTTGCTGGTCCAGGAAATATTTATGTATTCTCATGTTGTTGGACAAGCCTTGCTATACCATGGTCGCCAGCGACATAAATTATGCCCAACATGTGGATTTAGGGCTAACATGATCATGCAGTGCAAAAGGTACACCCACATGCATCTTATTATGGAACTCTAAATATGCATACATATATTTCTAGATGTTGTGTGCATGTTCCATCTTTTTCTTTTGAAGCTTTAATTAAAAATGATTTCTTATATCAATCTTCCTAATGACCAAAGAAACACGATCTTGTTAAGCCATCTTGAAAAATGTTGTACTGTAGCATTTATCTCTAGTCATTGACTATATCTACATGCATGGGTTAACAAGAAGAATTTTAGCCTTAGTTTTCTTATGGTTGACTATCCGCCATTGAAAAAGTAAGTATTATCTTGAATCACATCAAGCGATTGACTTAGAGTGGTAAAACAAGAATATATGTAATGCACATATGTATGTCTGGTGTGTGTCCCTTAAAGATGCTTATGATTGTGTTGGTTTTTGTAGAAGCACAAACACATACACACCCATATATTCATTACTAATCATTGTATAATTCCACGATTATTTATTGAGTAACAATGTTGCTTCATCGATATAGTTCATTGTTCAAGGAGGTGACAAAATGCAAGCTAGATTTTCCTGATTGGTGCATCGAATGCCTAAAAGAAAACAACGCGTGCAAACATAATATACCGATACCACGAGGCTGGTAATTGGTATGCTCATCCCTTAACTGATTTTTTTGTATTTTTACTCAAGAACCATCGTATTATTTTACATCTATATTATAAGTAACTTTGTTTTCTGTCAACTTGCTAATTTCAGGTTCTTGTCAAAGTATGGTAATAAAGGATGGGGTCTCTAGGGATAGACCAACATGTTGTGCAATGCTTAATTCACTTTATGCAATATATGTACTCCTTGAGTTTGCTCGGCACATTTTGAAAAAAATATTGGGCATGACCATTTAATCAGTTTAGCTTGTAGTCCGTGTAGCTAATTAACAATGAGACATTGGAGGAGATGGTTATGCATTAATCCAAAATTTGTGCTAAACACTTTCCAATATTCATCCTAGCCTAGAACAAAGGTACAAAATGCTCATTTAGGACCCTTAATTTCATATCATTGTGCGATGTGGTAGACCCCTCAAAATTGT
>NC_061513.1:331636799-331647063 GCF_022539505.1 Lolium rigidum | reverse complement strand
TTTGATACTTGGCAATTGTTGTGCTCATGTTTAAGCTCTTGCATCATATACTTTGCACCCATTAATGAAGAAATACTTAGAGCTTGCTAATTTGGTTTGCATATTTGGTTTCTCTAGAGTCTAGATAACATCTAGTATTGAGTTTTGAACAACAAGGAAGACGGTATGGAGTCTTATAATGTTTACCATATGTCTTTTATGTGAGTTTTGCTGTACCTTTCATCCTTGTGTTTGTTTCAAATAACCTTGCTAGCCTAAACCTTGTATCGAGAGGGAATACTTCTCATGCATCCAAAATACTTGAGCCAACCACTATGCCATTTGTGTCCACCATACCTACCTACTACATGGTATTTATCCGCCATTCCAAAGTAAATTGCTTGAGTGCTACCTTTAAAACTCCATCATTCACCTTTGCAATATATAGCTCATGGGACAAATAGCTTAAAAACTATTGTGGTATTGAATATGTACTTATGCACTTTATCTCTTATTAAGTTGCTTGTTGAGCGATAACCATGTTTCGGGGACGCCATCAACTATTCTTTGTTGGATATCATGTGAGTTGCTATGCATGTCCGTCTTGTCTCGAAGCAAGAGAGATCTACCACCTTCATGGTTGGAGCATGCATGTTGTTAGAGAAGAACTTTGGGCCGCTAACTAAAGCCATGATTCATGGTGGAAGTTTCAGTTTGGACATATATCCTCAATCTCATATGAGAATAATAATTGTTGCCACATGCTTATGCATTAAAGAGGAGTCCATTATCTCGTTGTCCATGTTGTCCCGGTATGGATGTCTAAGTTGAGAATAATCAAAAGCGAGAAATCCAAAATGCGAGCTTTCTCCTTAGACCTTTGTACAAAGCGGCATGGAGGTACCCCATTGTGACACTTGGTCAAAACATGTGCATTGCAAAGATCCGGTAGTCCAAGTTAATTAGGACAAGGTGCGGGCACTATTAGTATACTATGCATGAGACTTGCAACTTGTAAGATATAACTTTCATAACTCATATGCTTTATTACTACCGTTGACAAAATTGTTTCATGTTTTCAAAATAAAAGCTCTAGCACAAATATAGCAATCGATGCTTTCCTCTTTGAAGGACCATTCTCTTTACTTTTATGTTGAGTCAGTTCACCTATTTCTCTCCACCTCAAGAAGCAAACACTTGTGTGAACCGTGCATTGATTCCTACATACTTGCATATTGTACTTGTTATATTACTCTATGTTGACTATTATCCATGAGATATACATGTTACAAGTTGAAAGCAACCGCTGAAACTTAATCTTCCTTTGTGTTGCTTCAATACCTTTACTTTGATTTATTGCTTTATGAGTTAACTCTTATGCAAGACTTATTAATACTTGTCTTGAAGTACTATTCATGAAAAGTCTTTGCTATATGATTCACCTGTTTACTCATGTCATCACCATTGTTTTGATCACTGCATCCACTACATATGTTTACAAATAGTATGATCAAGGTTATGATGGCATATCACTTCAGAAATTATCTTTGTTATCGTTTTACCTGCTTGGGACGAGCAGTAACTAAGCTTGGGGATGCTTGATACGTCTCCGACGTATCGATAATTTCTTATGTTCTATGCCATATTATTGATGATACCTACATGTTTTATGCACACTTTATGTCATATTCGTGCATTTTCCGGAACTAACCTATTAACAAGATGCCGAAGTGCCGCTTCTCGTTTTCTCGCTGTTTTTGGTTTCGAAATCCTAGTAACGAAATATTCTCGGAATTGGACGAAACGAAGACCCGGGGCCCTATTTTTCCACGGAGCTTCCGGAAGACCGAAGAACACACGAAGTGGGGCCACGAGGTGGCCGAGCTATAGGGCGGCGCGGCCCAAGCCCCGGCCGCGCCGACCTATAGCGTGGGCCCCTCGTGACGCCCCTTGACCTGCCCTTCCGCCTACTTAAAGCCTCCGTCGCGAAACCCCCGATGCGAAAAACCACGATACGGAAAACCTTACCGAGACGCCGTCGCCGCCGATCCCATCTCGGGGGATTCCGGAGATCTCCTCCGGCACCCTGCCGGAGAGGGGATTCATCTCCCGGAGGACTCTACACCGCCATGGTCGCCTCCGGAGTGATGAGTGAGTAGTTCACCCCTGGACTATGGGTCCATAGCAGTAGCTAGATGGTTGTCTTCTCCTCATTGTGCTTCATTGTTGGATCTTGTGAGCTGCCTAACATGATCAAGATCATCTATCTGTAATTCTATATGTTGTGTTTGTCGAGATCCGATGGATAGAGAATACCATGTCATGTTAATTATCAAGTTATTATACATGTGTTGTTTATGATCTTGCATGCTCTCCGTTTCTAGTAGAGGCTCTGGCCAAGTTTTTACTTTTAACTCCAAGAGGGAGTACTTATGCTCGATAGTGGGTTCATGCCTCGCATTGACACCTGGGAGAGTGACGAAAGCTCTAAGGTTGTGTTGTGCTCGTTGCCACTAGGGATAAAACATTGGCGCTATGTCCGAGGATGTAGTTGTTGATTACATTACGCACCATACTTAATGCAATTGTCTCGTTGCTAGCAACTTAATACCGGAGGGGTTCGGATGATAACCCGAAGGTGGAATTTTTAGGCATAGATGCGGTTGGATGGCGGTCTATGTACTTTGTCGTAATGCCCAATTAAATCTCACTATACTTATCATGTCATGTATGTGCATTGTTATGCCCTCTCTATTTGTCAATTGCCCGACCGTAATTTGTTCACCCAACATGCTTTTATCTTATGGGAGAGACACCTCTAGTGAACTCGTGGACCCCGGTCCATTCTTTAATACTGAAATACAAATCTGCTCGCAATACTTGTTTTACTATTTTCTCTGCAAACAATCATCTTCCACACAATACGGTTAATCCTTTGTTACAGCAAGCCGGTGAGATTGACAACCTCACTGTTTCGTTGGGGCAAAGTACTTTGGTTGTGTTGTGCAGGTTCCACGTTGGCGCCGGAATCTCCGGTGTTGCGCCGCACTACATCCCGCCGCCATCAACCTTCAACGTGCTTCTTGGCTCCTCCTGGTTCGATAAACCTTGGTTTCTTTCTGAGGGAAAACTTGCTGCTGTGCGCATCATACCTTCCTCTTGGGGTTGCCCAACGAACGTGTGAAATACACGCCATCAAGCTACTTTATGATTCGTACTCTTATGTTCTGGTGCTGTAGTATGTTATGATTTGTACGCCTTTGGTGCTAGATTAAGCATTCAGTGGATGATCGCGTTGCAAAATTCGACACCCACACAATCAGTTCATCGTATGAGTAGTAGCACAATTACTTCTACAGCGATTCCTGCCAGCCGCATTAGTTGGTAGCATGAAACACTTTCGGTACTCCTCTCGATTCATATTAATTGACTCAATTCTGTCTAGATATGGATGTATCTAGATGCATTTGTTAACTAGACTAACAAACTTGAGTCAGCTAATATGAATCCGTGTAAACCGCCCAGTCCTCGAGCAGCTAGTTTATTGACTCTGGACTCCAAGCCTCTCGCGGCAAGCCATCGACGAAGCTTTGACCAGATCTTGGCCCGCAATTTTTTGTGTGTGGCGAATAGCAAAGCTTTGACCAGTTCCTCTCGGGATGCAGCACGCCGGTGAGCTTGCACGGTTGCCATGAGCACTTTCCGGCGGAACTTCCTCTTCGGCGCCCTCAAGCCGCTGCTGCGAGACAGCACGCAGTGCCTCGAGGTGGACGGAATTCTGGATCTCAGGGCGGGGGTCCGCATCGTCCGGGAACGATCTCCAGCGGGTTAACGAGGACATGCATGGCGGCCAGGGGATTTGTTTTTTTTTTTGGTTTGAGCTTGGGATTTGGGGTTTTTTCGGATAGGGGAGGAGGAACCGAGGAAGAGGAAGGAACAGCCGCGTGCTTGGCGCGTGGCGGTGTGCTTGAATTTCGAATTTTTGTGAAATGTTTCATTTCCCCGCTACAATTCGGGGGTTTCTTGACGCGCCAATGCGTCCCGCCGGGCAGCTTCAAGTGAATTTGGGGTGCCACGCTATGGGCCCTAGTTTCAGTGAGACATGTAATGACTAGTCACATCAGTAAGTTCACTGTGTAATAAAATATGTTACCCCTCCCTTTATGTAGCACCCCTTCTCTCCCGATCGAGTGCCGATTGCCGACGGATGCAAGCCGCTAGCTCGATCCCCTCCTTTCGCCTCCACCGTCCGGGCATCCAGCTTGGAGGGGCAAGCTGCATCTAGACCAAGCGGATTAGGTAGGACTAGTAATGTTCTTTCCTTTCTCGAGATCGGTTCTTTTTTCCTCTCCTCGATATCTTGCGCATCTCTTTCCTATTCGGGGCGAAGGGGTGTCTTTCCGGTCACCCTCGAGCTGGGAGTGATTGATGGGGGTGGGGGCGGGGGCTACCTTTGCTTGGATTGGGGTGTTCTTCCTTTATTTGTCGACATTTGCAACCTTTGTAGTTTCGCCGATCCTCACCGTATCTTTTGTCGCCTTGTACAGAAAGGTAAGACCTCGGCGGTGGGGGCAATGGAGCGTAAGGCCACCACGCATGTGGGCAGTTGGCTGAGCCTCGAGCTGCGTCCCCAGCCCCGCGAAGCGTGTACTCCGTTTGCTTATCCACTCTTTACCTTTTAAGTGTCTCTCTCGCATCCTCAATCTGCTCCTCGTTCCGGAATATGCTTAAAGTAGCACATGTCTTCAGCTGTTTGTGCGTAAAGCCTCTGTGACACCATGCTCTATATTCTCTCGTATCAGGTTGGTACCTCCAGGTTCCGTGCCGAGGCTATGGGGAACGAGAATAGCGCCCCACCCGCCGCAGGAGCATGGCCCGATCTCGCAAGCACAAGAAGCGAAA
The DNA here is from genome assembly GCF_022539505.1 of Lolium rigidum. Lineage (NCBI taxonomy): Eukaryota > Viridiplantae > Streptophyta > Magnoliopsida > Poales > Poaceae > Lolium > Lolium rigidum. The sequence goes on along the minus strand of NC_061513.1, from coordinate 331,642,182 downwards.
TGCCATCGCCGAGCCGGGCAGTGGACCGCCCAGGGGTAATTTTTTTAACCAACTTACCATGATGTAGTCCGAATCCGATACTCCCTCGGATCCAAATTAATTGACTCAACTATCCGTAGATACGGATGTATCTAGATGTGTTTTAGCTCTAGATACTATCGCCTCCATCCCAAAGCTTTGGGCTTATATTATTTTTAGAAAGTCAAACTATACCATGTTTGACTAAGCTTTTACCAAAAATCAGTAACATGCAAAATACAAAATTAATATCATTAAATAGATAATAAAATATATTTTCCTACGGTATCTACACAAGTATTATATTTGTTGATAGAATGTTCTAAAATTTTGGTCAAACTTTGCTTGTTTTGATTTCTCAAAAATAAATAAGGCTTAAGCTTTTGGATGGTGGTAGTACATTCATATCTAGACAAAGCTGAGTTAACTAGTTTTTTGTCCGTCCATAGCTAGTGTTCACGCCGCAAAAGGCTAAGAGCATCCACTATATGCATCAGCCTATCTCATACAAGTAATTCAATATCACCGCCGAGGTCCGCCTTTTGTTTTGCTATTCATATGCGATCGAAACTTTAGGGCCTTTACTCAAAAGGAAGATCAAAACTGCGGCCGATCAGGCTGCCAGTATGTTGATGCCGCCCCCATCTTCTAAATGCCTCTACAAGCACAAGGCCACGCGCCACCGGGTGGTGATCTTTTAATGAATATGGTATATTTTCTTAATCCACAAAACATGCCTTGATTTTTCTCTCGTTTATTGTCGGTTTTTTCTATGCTTGCCAAAAGTTTACAACAACAACAACAACAACCAAGCCTTTCAGATCCCAAACAAGTTGGGGTAGGCTAGAGTTGAAACCCATAAGATCTCGAAGCCAAAAGTTTAGAAACACCAAATTCGTTTGCTTACAATCATCATACAAGTAATGTTCATCTACTCCAGCTTCCCTAACCCAACAAAAAATGATGTTAATTACGATTTTTAGATTAAAAGAGCACCATTAGGCGCTGTTAATTACGACTTTGAGATTAAAATGTCATTTGCAATTGTTAATTACAATTTTGAGACAAATGGTTAGTTTAACCTCGATCTCTTCTCGCTCTCCATTTATCCCAACCGAACAAAAATTTAACCATTCCATTCCTCCGAAATGGAACCATTCCATTCCATTCCACGCCGTTTCGTAACCGAACACACCCTTGCATTGTTGTGAACTCGTTGTCCATACACGGCCATACCCTTCCACTTACATCCAAGACTATATGCATCGATCCGTCTCGCAGTCATTCAATATCACCGCCGAGATCTGTTCCCATTCTTATGCAGGCTGAAATCGCTGCGCCTTTACTCAAGTGGATGCAAAATGAGGCTAATGAGGCTGCCGTGAGGACGATGGTGCCGGCACCATCTTCCGAAAACCTCTACAAGCACGAGGCCATGGGCCACTGGGTGGTGACCTTTTAATGAATCTGGTATATTTTCTTAATCCACATACATGATTTCATTATTATCTCGTTTAATTACCGTTGGCTTTGTCTAATGCTTACCAAAAGTTCGAAAACACCGCGTTTGCTTACAATCATCATACACTAATTTTTCACTTTTCGACCTGTCTCATCCAAGATATAAACCGTTGATTTCCATTGGCTTCTTTTGTAATCATTTGCATTGTTGTCAACTCGTTCTCTATGCACAACCCTATTCTTCCACTTACACCCGCACTATTTGCATCGCCTATCTCATAGATTTATTAAATATCAATGATGAGTTCTGTTGCTATTCATATGCAGGATGAAACTTCGTGCCTCTACTCAAATGGATAAAAAATGATCCCGATGAGGCTGCCGTGAAGACGATGGTGCCGCCACCATCTTCTCGAAAACCTCCTCAAGCACAAGGCCACGGGCCAGCCGGGTGGTACCCTTTTCAAGTAAGCGGTATATTTTCTTAATCCTCATACATGATTTGATTTTTGTCCGTTTATTGCCGGCTTTGTCTAATGCTTACCAATAGTTCGAAACACACACACCTATTCTTACACTTACATCCAAAGCACTATATGCATCGTTGTCTCATAGATTCATTTTATATATCACCGCCGATGTCTCGTTGCTCTTCAATTTTCATATGCGATCGAAACCGCTAACCCTTCATTGGTCAAAAGGATTGCAACCGCCGCCGATGAGGCATCTGCAGAGGCTGCCACCAAGTTACTGTCAGCCCCACCTTCTGGATGCTTATATAAGCTCAAGTCCAAGGACCAGCCGGGCCGTAACCATCCAAGGGTTCGGGTATATTTTCTTAAGCCACATATACATGCCATGATTTATGTCTCATATTATCACCGGCTCTGTCTAATGCTTTTTGGAATTCGGAAACACCAAATTAGCATGCTTATATTCATCATACACTAATTTTTCACTGTTCAGCTTGTAACATAGTGTTATGCACTCGCTTGTCAACATTTGCATTGCTCTGAACTATGCACTTTACACAACCTAATTCTTCCACTTACATTCAGCGCTACGCACCCAGTAGTACCTCCCATGTTTCCTTCACCATCCCGATGCCGAGCTTGCGGGAATATGGCGGGCCCATGTACATACCCCGCATATAACACCTCCTATGGCTCTATCTACCTTTCTAGTAGCTCCTTCACAGAGTTACAGGTATGTATTCTCAGTGGTTTAGCATGAATTGGCATATAGTAAAGTCTTGTTTTTAGTCTTCCTGCTTGTATCTCTTTTCGGTGTCCCAACAACAGCTGAAAATACCTCTTGCTCAATCACCTCTGTAGATAGTTGATCTTCATCTTTATGATTTTTTTTGCCCTTTTTCTTTCTGTTTGCACAAGACATTAAAAATAAGAGAGTAATATAGATGTGATACTAATATAACAATACAAATGTTACCTTTCTCTAGGTCCATTTTCTTCACATGTTGCTTTTCTATGCCCCAGCTGTCCACATTGTTTGCATCTATTTGTGGTGCCAAATCTCTTTTTCTGTTTTGCATCATCGCCGTCGTCCTTCGCTTTTCCTTTGCCATCTACCTTTTTCTTCCCTTTGCTGGTAACTCCACCATCTTCAAGACAACCTTTGATTCTCAGTTTCCTCTGCCTACCAACGGGTCTTTTTGAAATTGGTGGCACCATCTCAAAATCTAGAGTAACCTGAGGCCACCGAGACTTGTCCGTGATGGGTTCAATCTCTCTAGCATAAGCTGCCCGAAACATGCTCACCGAGTAGTAGTCATGCACATATGGATGAAAGTTGGTATTTGCGGTCCCTATAAGGAAAGCAAGTGCATGATCGCAAGGCTTCCCGGTGTGCTGCCATTCTAGGCAAGTGCACTCACGACTCGCCTATCTTCACAACATGCCTAAGGTTATTCTTGTTGGTGTCCTTGACCTCACAACTTTCTCCTGTTGATCTTCCAACTTCCAAATGACCAAGTTCTCTAGTCCTATTATTTATCTGTTGAATGATAGCAGGTAGTATAATTCCACGGAGCAATTTCCCAACCTCTCTCCGCCTATGGAAAAGCTTCACGATTTTCTCTCTTACTGAGTCTGCTAGCTCATCTGGGGAAAGGTCCTTCATTCCTCTGATCCAGCTATTGAAGCTCTCTGCTAGATTATTGTGAATGTAATCACATTTTATTTCCGTGTTGAAGTCGCATCTCATCCACTTTAACTTATGATAAGTACTCAAGTAGGTAGCTACCTCAGGTTTAGCTTCCAATATCTTGGCCATATGGTAGTTAAATGTTTCTACACGGTAAGCCTTGGCTGCTGGCCACATCCGACCAAACACGTCTCCATGAAACTTTTTTTTGAAATTCTCCATTAGATGCCTAAAGCACTCCCTTTGCTCTGCTTGAGGGAAAACTTTTTGAACTTGTGACCTATAAATCGAGTAGTATCACTAGCCTCTATCTGAATGTCAAACTTTCCTCTAATAGCAAATGTTCTCAAGAGCATCCTGAACTCTTCCATCGAAGAGAATAAGGAACCTTCCTCTATCACAGGATGCTCTTCATCATACCAGAAATGTTTCTCTTCGAGCATATTGTCAGGCACAGGGAAAGCCGCATCAGCAAGCAAATTCTCATCAATATCATCCATACAGTCGTTGATATTCTCAATGGAGGCTTCGATAGCTGCTACGGCTATAGCTCGTTGATGGCCAGATCTATCATTAATTCCTAGCATCAAACACAAGTTCTCTTCTGCTATAGGAACATCAATTTCATCTTCATTCGCAGGTGCTATCTCAATCTGGGACCAATCAATGACTCTATCAATTGAACTACTTCCATCATTGGATTGGACAATATTCGAAGTAGACAAGGTTGTAGTATCCGTCGTCGATGCCCTACTAAAAAACAAAATAGGTTTAGTTTAAAAAGTTAAGTACAATAAGGAGAATTATCTTAGTCTAAGCACTTGACAGTTGAGAGGCTTCCATAAAGTTCCATCTTCCTTGTAAATGTACTGGAAGACTTGTTTAACATTTGAATCAAAATTCGGTGATCTTTTACTACAGATTGCAGTTGCTAATTAGTTTGAACAACCTGTTGTATGCTGTAGACTTTCTTGAGGATAGTTACATACCTTTTAATAATTCGATAATTCGCTGTTGCACATTGTTATTTAACTAATTTGCATGAAAATTAGGCATTGCTTGCTACCGTGAAGAGCCTGATCTAGGATCATCGAGGCACTGAAGCTAATGGATCACGGATAGGGAGTAGAAGATTCCAAAACAGGCAAAGCAAAGACTCGTTGGCACTGCAAAAATTCTCCCTTACAATAGTTGATTCAATGTACGGAGTACATGAGATTCTATGAAAAGAAATCAGCTGATGGCATTGTGATTCATCTGGGATCCCGATTCATCTGAAATTATTTAGCAACGATGAAGTAGATTGTGCAATCAGCCAGGGGAGAGGAAGAATTACATGGATCGTGGCTGTCGTTCATGATCGCCGATCATGCCTGGTCTGTCCCTGGTTGCCGGGCGGACGACGGCGGCGCTCGGCTGCTGATGTGTTTCTCGTCCGCTGCCCAAGAGTAACTAAAGATTTGGTTTGACCCGATTGATTGATCTGTTTGGTTGATTGATTATGTCCAGCTAGGTTCGTTCCAGCCAAAGACGTACATGCAGTGTATTTCACTATGTATTTTCGTGTTAAAAAAATGAATTGTTCTGTAAAAAGAGAAACAGGGCAAATTATAAAGAAATTACTCTAATGTGTGGTAAATAATAAATAGCCAAGTAATGTGTGGTAAATAGTAAAGGAACGAAGTAAAGTGTGGTATATTATAAATTCTCCCCACATTGGTCAGGCATCACTTCTTTCACA
>NC_061513.1:331620762-331636699 GCF_022539505.1 Lolium rigidum | reverse complement strand
CCGTAATCCGGCTAGGACTCTCCATGTAAACCCTAGATCCGTGCGCCTTTATAAGCCGGATCCCGGGAGCCCTAGAGGCACAATTCCACAACTCATTGTAACAACGCGAAAGCGCCCGGATAATTCCGGACAAGCGGCGGTAGGCCACTGTCATCGTGCAGGTGTTCCGAAGCTGGGTAACTCGCGTACCACTGTCCCGTGTGCACTCCGCCCTATGGCCCCTACTTCTTCTCCCCCTCGTGAGGATCCCTCCTCGGAGGTACCGTCGATTAGGCAACGACACTAGTGGTGTCTCTCCCATAAGATAATAGATGTTGGGTGAACAAATTACAGTTGGGCAATTGACAAATAAAGAAGGCATAACAATGCACATACATATATCATGATGAGTACTATGAGATTTAATCGGGGCATTACGACAAAGTACATAGACCGCTATCCAGCATGCATCTATGCCTAAAAAGTCCACCTTCGAGGTTATCATCCGAACCCCTCCGGTATTAAGTTGTAAACAACGAGACAATTGCATTAAGTATGATGCGTAATGTAATCAACACAAATATCCTTAGACAAAGCATCGATGTTTTATCCCTAGTGGCAACGAGCACATCCACAACCTTAGAACTTTCTACGTCAGCGTCCCGGATTCAATGGAGGCATGAACCCACTATCGAGCATAAATACCCCCTCTTGGAGTCACAAGTATCAACTTGGCCGAGCCTCTACTAGCAACGGAGAGCATGCAAGAACATAAATAACATATATGATAGATTGATAATCAACTTGACATAGTATTCAATATTCATCGGATCCCAACAAACACAACATGTAGCATTACAAATAGATGATCTTGATCATGATAGGCAGCTCACAAGATCTAACATGATAGCACAATAAGGAGAAGACAACCATCTAGCTACGCTATGGACCCATAGTCCGGGGGTGGACTACTCACACATCGATCCGGAGGCGATCATGGCGATGAAGAGACCTCCGGGAGATGATTCCCCTCTCCGGCGGGGTGCCGGAGGCGATCTCCTGAATCCCCGAGATGGGATTGGCGGCGGCGGCGTCTGCGGAAGGTTTTCCGTATCGTGGCTCTCGATGCGGGGTTATTATAGACGAAGGCTTTAAGTAGGGGGAAGGGTAGGTCGGGGGGCCACACGAGGGCCCCACACAGCAGGCCGGCGCGGCCAAGGCCCGGGCCGCGCCGCCCTAGTGTGTGGCCGCCTCGTGGCCCCACTTCGTATCCTCTTCGGTCTTCCGGAAGCTTCGTGGAAAAATAGGACCACGGGCGTTGATTTCGTCCAATTCCGAGAATATTTCCTTACTAGGATTTACTGAAGCCAAAAACAGCGAGAAAACAACAAGCTGGCTCTTCGGCATCTCGTCAATAGGTTAGTGCCGGAAAATGCATAATAATGACATATAATGTGTATAAAACATGTGAGTATTATCATAAAAGTAGCATGAAACATAAGAAATTATAGATACGTTTGGGACGTATCAAACATCCCCAAGCTTAGTTCCTGGCTTCCTGCTCGCCCTCGAGTAGGTAAACGATAACAAAGATAATTTCTGAAGTGACATGCTATCATAATCTTGATCATACTATTGTAAAGCATATGAGATGAATGCAGCGATTCGAAGCAATGATGAAGATAATGAGTAAACAAATGAATCATATAGCAAATACTTTTCATGAATAATACTTTCAAGACAAGCATCAATAAGACTTGCATAAGAGTTACTCATAAAGCAATAAGTTCAAAGTAAAGGCATTGAAGCAACACAAAGGAAAATATAAGTTTCAGCGGTTGCTTTCAACTTCAACATGTATATCTCATGGATAATTGTCAACACAAAGTAATATAACAAGTGCAATAGGTAAACATGTAAGAATCAATGCACACAATTGATACAAGTGTTTACTGCGGGATAGAAAGAATAGGCAAACTGACTCAACAATAAAGTAAAAGATAGGCCCTTCGCGAGAGGAAGCATTGATTACTATATTTGTGCTAGAGCTTTTCATTTTGAAAACAAGAAACAATTTTATCAACGGTAGTAATAAAGCATATGTGTTATGTATAAGATGTCTTATAAGTTGCAAGCCTCATTCATAGTATACTAATAGTGCTCGCACCTTGTCCTAATTAGCTTGGATTAACACGGATTATCATTGCATAGCATATGTTTCAACCAAGTGTCACAAAGGGGTACCTCTATGCCGCTCTGTACAAAGGTCTAAGGAGAAAGCTCGCATTGGATTTCTCGCTTTTGATTATTCTCAACTTAGACATCCATACCGGGACAACATAGACAACGAGATAATGGACTCCTCTTTAATGCATAAGCATTCAACAACAATTAATTTTCTCATAAGAGATTGAGGATTAGTTGTCCAAAGCGAAACTTCCACCATGAATCATGGCTTTAGTTAGCGGCCCAATGTTCTTCTCTAACATTATGCATACTCAAACCATTTGATCATGAAAATCTCCCTTACTTGAGACAAGACGAACATGCATAGAAACTCACATGATATTCAACAAAGGTAAAAGTTGATGGCGTCCCCAGAAACATGGTTACCGCTCAACAAGCAACTTATTAAGAAATAAGACACATAAGTACATATTCTTCACCACAATAGTTTGTAAGGCTATTTTGTCCCATGAGCTATATATTGTAAAGACAAAGAATAGAATTTTAAAGGTAGCACTCAAGTAATGTACTTTGGAATGGCGGAGAAATACCATGTAGTAGGTAGGTATGGTGGACACAAATGGCATAGTGGTTGGCTCAAGGATTTGGATGCATGAGAAGAATTCCTCTCAATACAAGGCTAGGCTAGCAAGGTTGTTTGAAGCAAACTCAAGTATAAAATGGTGCAGCAAAGCTCACATATGAACATATTGTAACTATTATAAGACTTTACATTGTCTCCTTCTTGTTCAAACACCTTAGCCAGAAAATATCTAGACTCTAGAGATCAATCATGCAAACCAAATTTTAACAAGCTCTATGTAGTTATTCATTAATGAGTACAAGGTACATGATGCAAGAGCTTAAACATGATCTATATGAGCACAACAATTGCCAAGTATCACATTATTCAAGACATTAAACCATTTACCACATGCGGTATTTTCCGTTTCCAACCATATAACAATGAATGAAATAATCCAACTTTCGCACTGAACATTAAAGATAAAGCTAAGAACATATTTGTTCATACGAAACAGCGGAGCGTGTCTCTCTCCCACACAAAGAATGCTAGGATCCGATCTTATTCAAACAAAAACAAAAACAAAAAAAAAACAAAAGCAAGCGTACGCTCCAAGTGAAGCGCATAAGATGTGACGGAATAAAAATATACTTTCACTAGAGGTGACCTGATAAGTTGTCGATGAAGAAGGGATGCCTTGGGAATACCCAAGCTTAGACGCTTGGGTCTTCTTAAAATATGCAGGGATGAACCACGGGGGCATCCCCAAGCTTTGACCTTTCACTCTTCTTGATCATATTGTATCATCCTCCTCTCTTGACCCTTGAAAACTTCCTCCACACCAAACTCAAAACAAACTCATTAGAGGGTTAGTGCATAATCAAAAATTCACATGTTCGGAGGTGACATAATCATTCTTAACACTTCGGACATTGCACAAAGCTACTGGACATTAATGGAACAAAGAAATCCATCCAATACAGCAAAACAGGCAATGCGAAATAAAAGGCAGAATCTGTCAAAACAGAACAGTCCGTAAAGACGAATTTTATTGAGGCACCAGACCTGCTCAAATGAAAATGCCCAAATTGAATGAAAGTTGCGTACATATCTGAGGGTCACGCACGTAAATTGGCAGATTGTTCCGAGCTACCTACAGAGAGGCAGATCGAAATTCGTGACAACAAGAAATCTGTTTCTGCGCAGCAATCCAAATCTAGTATTGACTTTACTATCAAAGACTTTACTTGGCACAACAATGCAATAAAATAAAGATAATAAGAGGTTGCTACAGTAGTAAACAACTTACAAGACTCAAATATAAAACAAAGTGCAGAAGTAAAAATAATGGGTTGTCTCCCATAAGCGCTTTTCTTTAACGCCTTTCAGCTAGGCGCAGAAAGTGTGAATCAAGTATTGTCAAGAGATGAAGCGTCAACATCAATAGGTATCTTAGATGTTCCATCATCTATAGTGGTGCTAAGGGCTTTGTCAATTTTAGGCCTATAATAGTTTTTTGGCTTAGGCACTTTAGAGGCATACATGAATTTTTGCTCCTTACCCACATAAGCTTTCTCCTTAAACTTAAGAGAAGAAAAAGTTAAACCCAAGGTTCCCATAGCTTCTTCAAGTTCACTAATCCTATGGGTTCGATTATCATGAGTAGCACAAGTTTCTAAAACAGACAATTCTCTCATTAATTCCACCTAGAGATTTATCAAGTTTATCAATGCTATTAAGTAATATTCCCAATTTAGTCTCAATACTTGGAAGATCTTTCTCTATGACCTCCAACTTTTTCATGACATCTTCAAGAGAGACTTCAATTTTAGTTTCGTTAACAGGTGGTATTCCAACTAGACTCTCAATGATGCAACTAGCTTCTAAAGCAGGAGTGCGTAGGAAATTACCTCCCGCAAGAGTATCAAGAACATACCTATTCCAGCTAGAGATACCAACATAAAAGTTCCTAAGTAGTATAACAGTGGAGTGTTTCTTAATGCACCTACGATGAGCATCGCTAATTCTATACCAAGCATCTTTAAAACTTTCTCCCCCTTGTTGCTTAAAGGAACGAACTTCAACTTCCGGGTTACTCATTTTTAGTGGTAGTAAATAAAGCAAACTAGATAAAGTAAATGCAAGTAACTAATTTTTTGTGTGTTTTTGATAAAGTGAACAAGACAGTAAATAAAGTAAAACTAGCAACTAATTTTTTGTGTTTTGTTTTAGTGCAGCAAACAAAGTAGTAAATAAAATAAAGTAAAACAAAGCAAGACAAAAACAAAGTAAAGAGATTGGATGTGGGAGACTCCCCTTGCAGCGTGTCTTGATCTCCCCGGCAACGGCGCCAGAAAAAATGTTGTTGCCATGGGAGTTAGCAATCTCTGTGGTGTAACTTTTTTCTTCAGTTCCCCGGCAACGGCGTGATGTCTACGGGTGCTTCTATTCTTGTAGACAGTGTTGGGCCTCCAAGAGCAGAGGTTTGTAGAACAGCAACAAGTTTCCCTTAAGTGGATCACCCAAGGTTTATCGAACTCAGGGAGGAAGAGGACAAAGATATCCCGCTCAAGCAACCCTGCAATCACGATACAAGAAGTCTCTTGTGTCCCCAACACACCTAATACACTTGTCAGATGTATAGGTGCACTAGTTCGGCGAAGAGATAGTGAAATAGAAGTGGTATGAATGAATATGAGCAGTAGTAACGGCGCCAGAAAAGTGCTTGCTGGCGTGCGAGATGATGGTAGTAATATTGCGAGGAAGTAAAGATGCGGTAAAACGATAAACAAGCGATGATTGCGTATTTGGAAACAAGGCCTAGGGATCATACTTTCACTAGTGGACACTCTCAACATTGATCACATAAATAAATAAGTTCTCTTCCTTTGTGCTACATATACTCTTGTTTGATAATGAACACCATTCGTTGTGTAGGGCTACAAGAGCACCTCAATGCCGGAGTTAACAAGCTCCACAACATTCGGCATTCATATTTAAGTAACCTTTAGAGCATAATAGATCTTTGCAATTTAAACCGAGTACTAACATAGCATACACACTCGTCACCTTTACACTACGAAGGGGGAATAAATCACATCAATACTATCATAGTAATAATTAACTCCATAACCTACAAGAGATTATGATCATAGCCTACGCCAAGTACTACACGATGCACACACTGTCACCATTACACCGTGAAGGAGGAATAGACTACTTTAATAACATCACAAGAGTAGCACATAGACTAATAGTGATACAAAGCTCATATGAATCTCAATCATGTAAGGCAGCTCATGAGATCATTGTATTGAAGTACGTAGGAGAGAGATTAACCACATAGCTACCGGTACAGCCCTTAGCCTCGAGGGAGAACTACTCCCTCCTCATGGGAGAACAGCAGCGTTGATGAAGATGGCGGTGGTGTTGATGGAGATGCCTTCCAGGGGCACTTCCCCGTCCGGCGGCGTGCGGGAACGGAGCCCGGATCTTGGCTTCGCGATGGCGGCGGCTGCGGAAGGTTTCTCGTACCGTGGCTTTTCCGTATCGAAGTTTTAGGTCGGGGACCTTTATATAGGCGAAGAGGCGGAGTCGGAGGGCCGACGAGGCGGTGACACAATAGGGGCGCGCGACCCGGGCCACCGGCCGCGCCACCCTGTCATCCGGTGGCCCTGTGGCCCTCCTCTGCCGGCTCTCGGGTGTTCTGGAAGCTTCGTGGAAAAATAGGATGCTTGGGCATTGATTTCGTCCGATTCCGAGAATATTTCCTTACTAGGATTTACGGAACCAAAAACAGCGAAAACGAGAACGGCCCTTCGGCATCTCGTCAATAGGTTAGTTCGGAAAACGCATAAATATGACATATAATGTGTATAAAACATGTGAGTATCATCATAAAAGTAGCATGGAACATAAGAAATTATAGATACGTTTGAGACGTATCAAGCATCCCCAAGCTTAGTTCCTACTCGCCCTCGAGTAGGTAAACGATAACAATGATAATTTCTGAAGTGACATGCTATCATAATCTTGATCATACTATTGTAAAGCATATGAGATGAATGCAGCGATTCGAAGCAATGATGAAGATAATGAGTAAACAAATGAATCATATAGCAAAGACTTTTCATGAATAATACTTTCAAGACAAGCATCAATAAGACTTGCATAAGAGTTACTCATAAAGCAATAAGTTCAAAGTAAAGGCATTGAAGCAACACAAAGGAAGATATAAGTTTCAGTGGTTGCTTTCAACTTCAACATATATATCTCATGGATAATTGTCAACACAAAGTAATATAACAAGTGCAATAAGTAAACATGTAAGAATCAATGCAAACAGTTGATACAAGTGTTTGCTTCTGGGATAGAAAGAAGTAGGTAAACTGACTCAACAATAAAGTAAAAGAATGGCCCTTCGCAGAGGGAAGCAGAGATTACTATTTTTGTGCTAGAGCTTTTCATTTTGAAAACAAGAAACAATTTTGTCAACGGTAGTAATAAATCATATGTGTTATGCATAATACATCTTATAAGTTGCAAGCCTCATGCATAGTATACCAATAGTGCTCGCACCTTGTCCTAATTAGCTTGGATTAACACGGATTATCATTGCATAGCATATGTTTCAACCAAGTGTCACAAAGGGGTACCTCTATGCCGCCTGTACAAAGGTCTAAGGAAAAAGATCGCATTGGATTTCTCGCTTTTGATTATTCTCAACTTAGACATCCATACCGGCACAACATAGACAACAGATAATGGACTCCTATTTAATGCATAAGCATTCAACAACAGTTAATTTTCTCATAAGAGATTGAGGATTGATTGTCCAAACTGAAACTTCCACCATGAATCATGGCTTTAGTTAGCGGCCCAATGTTCTTCTCTAACATTATGCATACTCAAACCATTTGATCATGAAAATCTCCCTTACTTCAGACAAGACGAACATGCATAGCAACTCACATGATATTCAACAAAGGTGTAAAAGTTGATGGCGTCCCCAGAAACATGGTTACCGCTCAACAAGCAACTTATAAGAAATAAGATACATAAGTACATATTCTTCACCACAATAGTTTTTAAGGCTATTTGTCCCATGAGCTATATATTGTAAAGACAAAGAATGAAATTTTAAAGGTAGCACTCAAGTAATGTACTTTGGAATGGCAGAGAAATACCATGTAGTAGGTAGGTATGGTGGACACAAATGGCATAGTTTTTGGCTCAAGGATTTGGATGCACGAGAAGAATTCCTCTCAATACAAGGCTAGGCTAGCAAGGTTGTTTGAAGCAAACTCAAGTGTAAAAGGTGCAGCAAAGCTCACATATGAACATATTGTAGGTATTATAAGACTTTACATTGTCTCCTTGTTGTTCAAACACCTTAACCAGAAAATATCTAGACTCTAGAGATCAATCATGCAAACCAAATTTTAACAAGCACTATGTAGTTATTCATTAATGGGTGCAAAGTACATGATGCAAGAGCTTAAACATGATCTATATGAGCACAACAATTGCCAAGTATCAAATTATTCAAGACATTATACCATTTACCACATGCAGCATTTTACGTTTCCAACCATATAACAATGAACGAAGCAGTTTCAACCTTCGCCATGAACATTAAGAATAAAGCTAAGAACACATGTGTTCATATGAACCAGCGGAGCGTGTCTCTCTCCCACACAAGCATTTATTCAGAGAATGAAAATAACAAAACGAAAATAAAAACACACAGACGCTCCAAGTAAAGTACATAAGATGTGACGGAATAAAAATATAGTTTCACTAGAGGAACCTGATAAGTTGTCGATGAAGAAGGGGATGACTTGGGCATCCCCAAGCTTAGATGCTTGAGTATTCTTGAAATATGCAGGGATGAACCATGGCGGCATCCCCAAGCTTAGATTTTTCACTCTTCTTGATCATATTGTATCATCCTCCTCTCTTGACCCTTGAAAACTTCCTCCACACCAAACTTGAAACAAACTCATTAGAGGGTTAGTGCATAATTAAAAATTCACATGTTCAGAGGTGACACAATCATTCTTAACACTTCGGACATTGCACAAAGCTACTCGGAAGTTAATGGAACAAAGAAATCCATCCAACACAGCAAAAGAGGCAATGCGAAAGAAAAGGCAGAATCTGTCAAAACAGAACAGTCCGTAAAGACGAATTTTAAAGAGGCACCAGACTTGCTCAGATGAAAATGCTCAAATTGAATGAAATTTGCGTACATATTTGAGAATCACTCCCGTAAATTGGCAGATTTTTCTGAGTTACCTACAGAGAATCATACCCAAATTCGTGACAGCAAGAAATCTGTTTCTGCGCAGTAATCCAAATCTAGTATTGACTTTACTATCAAAGACTTTACTTGGCACAACAATGCAATAAAATAAAGATAAGGAGAGGTTGCTACAGTAGTAACAACTTCCAAGACTCAAATATAAAACTAAAGTACTGTAGTAAAATAAACACATGGGTTATCTCCCAAGAAGTTCTTTCTTTATAGCCATTAAGATGGGCTCAACAGTTTTAATGATGCACTCGCAAGAAATAAGAGTTGAAGCAAAAGAGAGCATCAAGAAGCAAATTAAAAACAAATTTAAGCCTAACATGCTTCCTATGCATAGGAATCTTCTAAATAAACAAATTCATGAAGCATAATGCAACAAGCATAGAAAGGCAACACAAGCACAATTTCAAGATTTTCAGCATATAGAAAGGTGTTTTAGTAACATGAAAACTTCTACAACCATATTTTCCTCTCTCATAATAACTTTCAGTAGTGTCATGAAGAAACTCAACAATATAACTATCACATGAAGCATTCTTATCATGAGTCTCATGCATAAAATTATTACTACTCCCAACATAAGCATAGTCATTCTTATTAATTGTAGTGGGAGCAAATTCAACAAAGTAGCTATCATTATTATTTTCATCATCAAATATAGGAGGCATAGTATAATCATAATAAAATTTACTCTCCATAGTAGGTGGCACCAAAATACCACTATTATTATAATCATCATAAATAGGAGGCAAAGTATCATCAAAGAAAATTTTCTCCTCAATGCTTGGGGGACTCAAAAGATCATGAAAACCAGCTTCCCCAAGCTTAGAACTTTCTATATCATTATCAACAATGGTGTTCAAAGCGTTCATACTAATATTACTACCAGCATGCAAATAAGGTTCCATAGGTTTTTTAATTTTCGCATCAAACAATCCATGTTTTAACTCAGGAAATAGACTAAGAAGCTCATTGTTGTCCATTATGCCTAACTAGTGTAAACAAGAAACAAAAAGATGCAATTGCAGGATCTAAAGGAAATAGCTTCGAACACTCACACAATGGCGCCAGAAAAGTGCTTAGTTACCTGGGACCGGAGTATGAGTGCCTTTTACCTTTCCTCCCCGGCAACGGCGCCAGAAAAGTGCTTGATGTCTACGGGTGCTTCTATTCTTCTAGACAGTGTTGGGCCTCCAAGAGCGAGAGGTTTGTAGAACAGCAGCAAGTTTCCCTTAAGTGGATCACCCAAGGTTTATCGAACTCGGGGAGGAAGAGGACAAAGATATCCCTCTCAAGCAACCCCGCAATCACGATACAAGAAGTCTCTTGTGTCCCCAACACACCTAATACACTTGTCGGATGTATAGGTGCACTAGTTCGGCGAAGAGATAGTGAAATAGAAGTGGTATGAATGAATATGAGCAGTAGTAACGGCGCCGTGAAAAGTGCTTGCTGGCGTGCGGATGATGGTAGTAATATTGCGGGAAGTAAAGATGCAGTAAAACAAGAAACAAGCGATGATTGCAGTATTTGGAAACAAGGCCTAGGGATCATACTTTCACTAGTGGACACTCTCAACATTGATCACATAAATAAATAAGTTCTCTTCCTTTGTGCTACATATACTCTTGTTATATAATGAACACCATTCGTTGTGTAGGGCTACAAGAGCACCTCAATGCCGGAGTTAACAAGCTCCACAACATTCGGCATTCATATTTAAGTAACCTTTAGAGCATAATAGATCTTTGCAATTTAAACCGAGTACTAACATAGCATACACACTCGTCACCTTTACACTACGAAGGGGGAATAAATCACATCAATACTATCATAGTAATAATTAACTCCATAACCTACAAGAGATTATGATCATAGCCTACGCCAAGTACTACACGATGCACACACCTGTCACCATTACACCGTGAAGGAGGAATAGACTACTTTAATAACATCACAAGAGTAGCACATAGACTAATAGTGATACAAAGCTCATATGAATCTCAATCATGTAAGGCAGCTCATGAGATCATTGTATTGAAGTACGTAGGAGAGAGATTAACCACATAGCTACCGGTACAGCCCTTAGCCTCGAGGGAGAACTACTCCCTCCTCATGGGAGACAGCAGCGTTGATGAAGATGGCGGTGGTGTTGATGGAGATGCCTTCCGGGGGCACTTCCCCATCCCGGCGGCGTGCCGGAACAGAGACTCCTGTCCCCCGAGATCTTGGCTTCGCGATGGCGGCGGCTCTGGAAGGTTTCTCGTACCCTGGCTTTTCCGTATCGAAGTTTTAGGTCAGGGACCTTTATATAGGCGAAGAGGCGGAGTCGGAGGGCTGACGAGGCGGTGACACAATAGGGGGGCGCGGCCCAGGCCCTGGCCGCGCCACCCTGTCATCTGGTGGCCCTGTGGCCCTCCTCTGCTGGCTCTCGGGTGTTCTGGAAGCTTCGTGGAAAAATAGGATGCTGGGCATTGATTTCGTCCGATTCCGAGAATATTTCCTTACTAGGATTTCTGGAACCAAAAACAGCAGAAAACGAGAACCGGCCCTTCGGCATCTCGTCAATAGGTTAGTTCCGGAAAACGCATAAATATGACATATAATGTGTATAAAACATGTGAGTATCATCATAAAAGTAGCATGGAACATAAGAAATTATAGATACGTTTGAGACGTATCACGGCGCCAGAAAAAATGCTTGATGGCGTGTAAGACACACGTCCGTTGGGAACCCCAAGAGGAAGGTGTGATGCGTACAGCAACAAGTTTTCCCTCAGTAAGAAACCAAGGTTATCGAACCAGTACGAGCCAAGAAGCACGTTGAAGGTTGATGGCGGCGGAGTGTAGTGCGGCGCAACACCAGAGATTCCGGCGCCAACGTGGAACCTGCACAACACAATCAAAATACTTTGCCCCAACGTAACAGTGAGGTTGTCAATCTCACCGACTTGCTCGTAAACAAAGGATTAGATGTATGTGTGGATGATGATGATTATTTGCAAAGAACGATAAAGAACAATTGCAGCGGTTTGTATTTCGGATGTAAAGAATAGGACCGGGGTCCACAGTTCACTAGTGGTGTCTCTCCCATAAGATAACAGATGTTGGGTGAACAAATTACAGTTGGGCAATTGACAAATAAAGAAGGCATAACAATGCACATACATATATCATGATGAGTACTATGAGATTTAATGAGGGCATTACGACAAAGTACATAGACCGCTATCCGGCATGCATCTATGCCTAAAAAGTCCACCTTCGAGGTTATCATCCGAACCCCTCCAGGTATTAAGTTGTAAACAACGGACAATTGCATTAAGTATGGTGTGTAATGTAATCAACACAAATATCCTTAGACAAAGCATCGATGTTTTATCCCTAGTGGCAACGAGCACATCCACAACCTTAGAACTTTACGTCACTGTCCCGGATTCGGTGGAGGCATGAACCCACTATCGAGCATAAATACTCCCTCTTGGAGTCACAAGTATCAACTTGGCCGGAGCCTCTACTAGCAACGGAGAGCATGCAAGAACATAAATAACATATATGATAGATTGATAATCAACTTGACATAGTATTCAATATTCATCGGATCCCAACAAACACAACATGTAGCATTACAAATAGATGATCTTGATCATGATAGGCAGCTCACAAGATCTAACATGATAGCACAATGAGGAGAAGACAACCATCTAGCTACTGCTATGGACCCATAGTCCAGGGGTGGACTACTCACACATCGATCCGGAGGCGATCATGGCGATGAAGAGACCTCCGGGAGATGATTCCCCTCTCCGGCGGGGTGCCGGAGGCGATCTCTCGAATCCCCCGAGATGGGATTGGCGGCGGCGGCGTCTCTGGAAGGTTTTCCGTATCGTGGCTCTCGGTACTGGGGTTATTATCGACGAAGGCTTTAAGTAGGCGGAAGGGTAGGTCAGGGGGCCACACGAGGGCCCCACACAACAGGCCGGCGCGGCCAAGGCCTAGGCCGCGCCTCCCTAGTGTGTGGCCGCCTCGTGGCCCCACTTCGTATCCTCTTCGGTCTTCTGGAAGCTTCGTGGAAAAATAGGACCCTGAGCGTTGATTTCGTCCAATTCCGAGAATATTTCCTTACTAGGATTTCGAAACCAAAAACAGCGAGAAAACAACAACTGGCTCTTCGGCATCTCGTCAATAGGTTAGTGCCGGAAAATGCATAATAATGACATATAATGTGTATAAAACATGTGAGTATCATCATAAAAGTAGCATGGAACATAAGAAATTATAGATACGTTTGGGACGTATCGGTATCATATGTAAATGGTTCGATCGATCACCGAAGTCATCGTTGAATATGTGGGAGCCATTATGGATCTCCGGATCCCGCTATTGGTTATTGGTCGGAGAGAAGTCTCAACCATGTCTACATAGTTCGCGAGCCGTAGGGTGACACACTTAAGGTTTGATGTCGTTTAAGTAGATATGGAAATATGGAATGGAGTTCGAAGTTTTGTTCGGAGTCTCGGATGGGATCCGGGACATCACGAGGAGGTCCGGAATGGTCCGGAGAATAAGATTCATATATAGGAAGTCATATTCCAAGTTTGGAAATGATCCAGGTGCATTTATGGCGAGGTTCTAGAAAGTTCTAGAAAAGTCCGGAAGAAATCACCATGGAAAGTGGAGTCCCGGAGGGACTCCACCTTGCATGACCAGCCAAACCCTAAATGGTGGAGTCCCGGGTGGACTCCACCATAGGTGGCCGGCCACCCCACCTAAAGGAAAGGTGGGAGTCCCACCTTGGGTAGGACTCCCTCCTTGAGTAGGTTTCCCACCTATGGGAGGTTTTGTTGTTGGGGTCTTATTCGAAGACTTGGACTACAACTCTTGGGGATTTCCACCTATATAATGAGGAGAAGAGGGAGGGGGCAGACACAACTTGGCCGCACCACTGATGTCTACGGGTGCTTCTATTCTTGTAGACAGTGTTGGGCCTCCAAGAGCAGAGGTTTGTAGAACAGCAGCAAGTTTCCCTTAAGTGGATCACCCAAGGTTTATCGAACTCAGGGAGGAAGAGGTCAAAGATATCCCTCTCATGCAACCCCGCAACCACAAAGCAAGAAGTCTCTTGTGTCCCCAACACACCTAATAGGTGCACTAGTTCGGCGAAGAGATAGTGAAATACGGGTGGTATGAATAAGTATGAGCGAGTAGCAATGGCACCGGAAAAGTGCTTGCTTGGCGTGCGGTTGATGGTATTAATATTGCAGAGAAGTAAAGATGCCGTAAAACAGGTAAACAAGCAGCGATAGCGTATTTAGGAACAAGGCCTAGGGATTATACTTTCACTAGTGGACACTCTCAACATTGATCACATAACAGAATAAATAGATAGATGCTAGACTCTACACCCTCTTGTTGGATGATGAACACCACTAACGGTGTAGGATTACACGAACCCTCAATGCCGGAGTTAACAAGCTCCACAATATTCAATGTTCATATTTAAATAACCTTAGAGTGCATAACAGATCAACATAACCAAACCAAGTACTAACATAGCATGCACACTGTCACCTTCACACTACGAAAGGAGGAATAGATCACATCAATACTATCATAGCAATAGTTAACTTCATAATCTACAAGAGATCACAATCATAGCCTACGCCAAGTACTACACGATGCACACACTCGTCACCATTACACAGTGCGGGAGGAATAAACTACTTTAATAACATCACTAGAGTAGCACACGGATAAATTGTGATACAAAACACATTGCAATCATAAAGACATATAAATAAGCACTTCACTATGCCATTCATAACGGTGAATAAGTATTCGTGAAATATAGCCTAAGAGACCCACACGGTGCACACACTGTCACCTTTACACACGTGGGACAAGGAGTCTCCGGAGATCACATAAGTAAAACCCACTTGACTAGCACAATGACATCTAGATTACAAGCATCATCATATGAATCTCAATCATGTAAGGCAGCTCATGAGATTATTGTATTGAAGCACATAAGAGAGAGATTAACCACATAGTTACCGGTACAGCCCCGAGCCTCGATGGAGAACTACTCCCTCCTCATGGGAGACATCAGCGTTGATGGAGATGGCGGTGGTGTTGATGGAGAAGCCTTCCGGGGGCACTTCCCCGTCCCGGCGGCGTGCGGGAACGGAGACTCCTTGTCCCCCGGATCTTGGCTTCGCGATGGCGGCGGCTCTGGAAGGTTTTCTCTGGTTTCGTCGAACGTGGTAGGGTTTTCGCGACGGAGGCTTTAAGTAGGCGGAAGGGCAAGGTCGGTGGAGTCTCGGTGGGGCCACACACTAGGCCGGCGCGGCCGGGGGCTTGGGCCGCGCCGCCCTCTTGTGTCCCCACCTCGTGGCCCCACTTCGTTTCCCCTTCGGACTTCACGGAAGCTTTGTGGAAAAATAGGACCCCGGGCGTTGATTTCGTCCAATTCCGAGAATATTTCCTTACTAGGATTTCGGAACCAAAAACGGCGAGAAAACGAGAGCCGACACTTCGGCATCTCGTCAATAGGTTAGTTCCGGAAAACGCATAAATATGACATAAAGTATGCATAAAACATGTAGATATCATCAATAATGTGGCATGGAACATAAGAAATTATCGATACGTCGGAGACGTATCGGCATCCCCAAGCTTAGTTCTCGCTCGTCCCGAGCGAGTAAACGATAACAAAGATAATTTCTGGAGTGACATGCCATCATAACCTTGATCATACTATTGTAAGCATATGTAATGAATGCAGCGATCAAAACAATGGTAATGACATGAGTAAACAAACACTACAAGAAAAGTTATGATAGACAACGTCTCAAAATCGTCCGCTAAGGGGTATTTTTCGTCGCCTATGGGCTAAC
>NC_061513.1:331610445-331620662 GCF_022539505.1 Lolium rigidum | reverse complement strand
GTTGATGGCGTCCCAGAAGCATGGTTATCGCACAACAAGCAACTTAATAAGATATAAAGTGCATAAGTACATATTCAATACCACAATAGTTTTTAAGCTATTTGTCCCATGAGCTATATATTGCAAAGGTGAATGATGGAATTTTAAAGGTAGCACTCAAGCAATTTACTTTGGAATGGCGGAAAAATACCATGTAGTAGGTAGGTATGGTGGACACAAATGGCATAGTGGTTGGCTCAAGTATTTTGGATGCATGAGAAGTATTCCTCTCGATACAAGGTTTAGGCTAGCAAGGTTATTTGAAACAAACACAAGGATGAACGGTACAGCAAAACTCACATAAAAGACATATTGTAAACATTATAAGATTCTACACCGTCTTCCTTGTTGTTCAAAACTCAATACTAGATGTTATCTAGACTCTAGAGAAACCAAATATGCAAACCAAATTAGCAAGCTCTAAGTATTTCTTCATTAATGGGTGCAAAGTATATGATGCAAGAGCTTAATCATGAGCACAACAATTGCCAAGTATCAAATTATCCAAGACATTTTAGAATTACTACATGTAGCATTTTCCAATTCCAACCATATAACAATTTAACGAAGAAGAAACTTCGCCATGAATACTATGAGTAGAGCCTAAGGACATATTTGTCCATATGCTACAGCGGAGCGTGTCTCTCTCCCATAAAGTGAATGCTAGGATCCATTTATTCAAACAAAACAAAAAACAAAAACAAACCGACGCTCCAAGCAAAGTACATAAGATGTGACGGAATAAAAATATAGTTTCGTGGGGAGGAACTCGATAATGTTGTCGATGAAGAAGGAGATGCCTTGGGCATCCCCAAGCTTAGACGCTTGAGTCTTCTTAGAATATGCAGGGGTGAACCACCGGGCATCCCCAAGCTTAGAGCTTTCACTCTCCTTGATCATATTGCATCATACTCCTCTCTTGATCCTTGAAAACTTCCTCCACACCAAACTCGAAACAACTCATTAGAGGGTTAGTGCATAATAAAAATTCACATGTTCAGAGGTGACACAATCATTCTTAACACTTCTGGACATTGCATAAAGCTACTGGACATTAATGGATCAAAGAAATTCATCCAACATAGCAAAAGAGGCAATGCGAAATAAAAGACAGAATCTGTCAAAACAGAACAGTCCGTAAAGATGGATTTTATTAGGCCACCAGACTTGCTCAAATGAAAATGCTCAAATTGAATGAAAATTGCGTACATATCTGTGGATCATGCACGTAAATTGGCTTAATTTTCTGAGCTACCTACAGGGAGGTAGACCCAGATTCGTGACAAGCAAAGAAATCTGGAACTCGCGAAAGTAATCCAAATCTAGTACTTACTTTACTATCAAAGACTTTACTTGGCACAACAAAACATAAAACTAAGATAAGGAGAGGTTGCTACAGTAGTAAAAAACTTCCAAGACTCAAATATAAAACAAAAATACTGTAGTAAAAACATGGGTTGTCACCCATAAGCGCTTTTCTTTAACGCCTTTCCGCTAGGCGCAGAAAGTGTAACTCAAGTATTATCGCGAGATGGAGCATTGATATTATAAGCTCCCCCATCTGTAGTGGTACTAAGGGCTTTGTCAATTTTAGGCCTATAATAATATTTCTTTGGTTTAGGCACTTTAGAGACATACATAAACTTTTGCTCCTTTCCCACATAAGCTTTCTCTCTAAACTGTAAAGATGAAAAGGTTGAACCCAAAGTTCCCATAGCTTTTTCAAGTTCGCCAATCCTATTAATTTGATTATCATGGTCAACACAAGTTCCTAGGACACTAATTCTTTCATCAATTCCTCCTAAGGATTTATCAAGTTTATCAGTTTTAACAAGTAACATCTCCAACTTAGTTTCAACGCTAAAATTTTTCTCTATGGTTTCCAATTTTTTCATAACATCCTCAAGGGAGGTTTCAATTTTAATTTCATTAACAGGTGGTGTTTCAAATAAACTCTCAATAATGCAACTAGCCTCTAAAGCGAGAGCACCTAGGAAGTTACCCCCCGCGAGACAATCAAGAACATATCTATTCCAGCTAGAGATACCAACATAAAAATTCCTGAGTAGGATAGTGGTGGAGTGTTTCTTAGTGCACCTATTATGGGCATCACTAATTCTATACCAAGCATCTTTGAAACATTCTCCTCCTTGTTGCTTAAATGAACGAACTTCAACTTCAGGATTACTCATTTTAGCAGTAGTAAATAAAGCAAACTAGATAAAATAAATGCAAGTAACTAATTTTTTTGTGTTTTTGATATAGCAAACAAGACAGTAAATAAAGTAAAGCTAGCAACTAATTTTTTTGTGTTTTGATATAAGTGCAGCAAACAAAGTAGTAAATAAAATAAAGCAAGACAAAAACAAAGTAAAGAAGTTGGGAACTGAAGAAAAGCTACACCACAAAGATTTCTAACTCCCACGTCGGCGTGTATTTCACACGTTCGTTGGGCAACCCCAAGAGGAAGGTATGATGCGCACAGCAGCAAGTTTTCCCTCAGAAAGAAACCAAGGTTTATCGAACCAGGAGGAGCCAAGAAGCACGTTGAAGGTTGATGGCGGCGGGATGTAGTGCGGCGCAACACCGGGATTCCGGCGCCAACGTGGAACCTGCACAACACAACCAAAGTACTTTGCCCCAACGAAACGAGTGAGGTTGTCAATCTCACCGGCTTGTCTGTAACAAAGGATTAACCGAATTGTGTGGAAGATGATTGTTTGCAGAGAAAACAAGAAAACAAGTATATTGCAGCAGATTTGTATTTCAGCATTAAAGAATGGACCGGGTCCACGAGTTCACTAGAGGTGTCTCTCCCATAAGATAAAAGCATGTTGGGTGAACAAATTACAGTCGGACAATTGACAAATAGAGAGGGCATAACAATGCACATACATGTCATGATAAGTATAGTGAGATTTAATTGGGCATTACGACAAAGTACATAGACCGCCATCCAACCGCATCTATGCCTAAAAAGTCCACCTTCGGGTTATCGTCCGAACCCCTTCCAGTATTAAGTTGCAAAGCAACGGACAATTGCATTAAGTATGGTGCGTAATGTAATCAACAACTACATCCTCGGACATAGCGCCAATGTTTTATCCCTAGTGGCAACAAAGACAACACAACCTTAGAACTTTTCATCACCTGTCCCGAGTGTCAATGCAGGCATGAACCCACTATCGAGCATAAATACTCCCTCTTGGAGTTAAGAGCAAAAACTTGGCCTGAGCCTCTACTAATAACGGAGAGCATGCAAGATCATAAACAACACATATGTAATAACTTGATAATTAACATAACATGGTATTCTCTATCCATCGGATCCCGACAAACACAACATAGAGTATTACAGATAGATGATCTTGATCATGTTAGGCAGCTCACAAGATCCAACAATGAAGCACAATGAGGAGAAGACAACCATCTAGCTACTGCTATGGACCCATAGTCCAGGGGTGAACTACTCACTCATCACTCCGGAGGCGACCATGGCGGTGTAGAGTCCTCCGGATATGAATCCCCTCTCCGGCAGGGTGCCGGAGGAGATCTCCGTAATCCCCCGAGATGGGATCGGCGGCGGCGCGTCTCGGTAAGGTTTTCCGTATCGTGGTTTTTCGCATCGGGGGTTTCGCGACGGAGGCTTTAAGTAGGCGGAAGGGCGCAGTCGGGGGCCGACGAGGGGCCCACACCACAGGGCGGCGCGGGCCCCCTTGGCCGCGCCGCCTTGTGGTTTGGCCACCTCGTGGCCCCACTTCGTATGCTCTTCGGTCTTCCGGAAGGTTCGTGGCGAAATAGGCCCCCGGGTCTTCGTTTTGTCCAATTCCGAGAATATTTCGTTACTAGGATTTCCGAAACCAAAAACAGCTAGAAAACAAGAATCGGCACTTCGGCATCTTGTTAATAGGTTAGTTCCAGAAAATGCACGAATATGACATAAAGTGTGCATAAAACATGTAGGTATCATCAATAATATGGCATAGAACATAAGAAATTATCGATACGTCGGAGACGTATCAATTATTACATGAGTTATCTTATCCATGCAGCGCCCGTTCATCCATCCATATACCTACAGTATTTTAATCCTCCTATTTACTATAATCACTACTGCTGTCTTTATTACACTACTTCTTATATTTCACTACCGCTACTGCTATAAAACTGTTGCTACTGATAAACTATTGCGAGCAAGTCTGTTTCCAGGTGCAGCTGAATTGACAACTCCGCTGTTAAGGCTTACAAATATTCTTTGGCTCCCCTTGTGTCGAATCAATAAATTGGGTTTCACTTCCCTCGAAGACTGTTGCGATCCCCTATACTTGTGGATTATCAAAGCTCTGAACAAGATATGCATGAAAAAGAGGAGCTAAAAGCATTGCAGTAGCTAGACAAGAATACTCAACAAATATAAGTGAAGACTACGAGTATTCACATGAAAAAGTGGAGCGTGTCTATCTCCCAGACAAGAATTCTAGGATCCAACCAAGTTGATTACAGCAAACAAAACCAAAGAAAACTAAAAACAAATATAAAGACGCTCCAAGAACAACACATGGTATATGAAGCAATAAATATAGTGTCTTGAAAGATGACCTGATATTTTTGTTGATGAAGAAGGGGATGCCTTGGGCATCCCCAAGCTTTGACTCTTGTACCTCTTGGATATTTGTTGGGGTGACATGGCAATACCCAAACTTGAGCTTTTGTCCATCCTTCATCTCATCGCATCATTCTTCTCTCCCTACACTTGAAAACTTCCTTCATACAAAACTTCACACAGTTTTCATGCAACATTAGTGTATTCAAGATAATAAATCCACATTGGTTCAGTTTCAACACAAGTCAAACATCTATTAGAACATTAGTTATTGTATCAACTTCTTTTAAAAGCTCTTCCTCTATAAAGAACTCAAAATGAAAACGATTAAGAGGCAAATGCAAATAGTGGCAGAAATATGTCAAAACAGAACAACAGGTAAAGATCGATTTTTTCGAAAATCCTCTCTTGCTCAAATCAAAAAGTGCAAAACGGGACACCTTCCCCAAATCTTACCTTCTTCCGACATTCTGGCTGAGAGTAATATTTTTTTTTGGTGGCAGCACAGAATCTGTTTCGGGACAGTAACTTCCCCAAATCTTAGCTTCTTCCTATTAGAGGCTATTCTTGACACAAAAACAAAAAAAAGGATAAGGTACAGAGGTAACAACTTCCAAGACTCAACAAAAGAAAAGGTACAAAAATAAAATATAGGTCATCTCCTAAGAGTGCTTTTCTTTAACGCCTTTAAGCTAGAAACAGTAGTTTGAGAAGATTCTCACATAAGAAATATAAATTGAAGTAGAAGAGAGCATCAAGAAGCAAATATTAAACAAATTTAAGTCTAACCCACTTCCTATGAAAAATAATCTTGTAAAAAAACAAGTCATGGAAGCACAAAGCAACAAGCATAGGAAAGCAAAACAAGTGCAACTTCAAAATTTTCAACATAAAGAGGTGAAACTTAATATTATTGAGATACATAAAGCCATGTTCCCCTCTCTCATAATAAGTTTCATAGCATCATGAATAAAATTAACAATATAACTATCACATAAAACATTTTTATCATGAGTCACATGCATAAAATAATTATTACTCTCCACATAAGCATAGTCATTCTTATTAATTGTAGTGGGAGAAAATTCAAAAAAATAGCTATCATTATTATTCTCATCACCATAATCATCAAATATAGGAGGCATATTGTAATCATAATTAATTTTCTCCTCAATAGTAGGTGGACTGAAAATATCATATTCATCATTGTAATCATCATATATTAGAGGTATAGTATCATCATGGCAAATTTTCTCCTCTAAAGCTGGGAAACTAAAAATATCATTTTATAAAAACTAGCTTCCCCAAGCTTAGACTTTTCTATAGCGTTAGCAATAATGGTGTTCAAATAATTCATACTAATAACATTGCTATTGGCATGCAAATAAAGTTCCATAGGTTTTTTAATTTTCTCTTCAAACACCTCATGTCCTAACTCAAGATAAATAATATAAAGCTCTCTAATTTTTTTTGTTCTCCATTAAGCCTAACTAGTGAAAATAAAAACAAGAAACAAAAAGATATAATGGCAGAATCTGAAGGAAACAACTTCAAGCACTCACACACCAGCAACAGTACTAGAAGATAGCTTAGTAGCCAGAGGATGTGAGTACCTTTTACCTTACCTCCCCGGCAACGGCGCCAGAAAAGAGCTTGATGTCTACACATGCTTCTATTCTTGTAGACAGTGTTGGCCTCCAAGTGTAGAGGTTTGTAGAACAGCATCAAGTTTCCCTTAAGTGAATCACCCAAGGTTTATCGAACTCAGGGAGGTAGAGGTCAAAGATATAATTCTCAAGCAACCCTGCAATTAAGATACAAGAAGTCTCTTGTGTCCCCAACACACCCAATACACTTGTAAGGTGTATAGGTGCACTAGTTCGGCGAAGAGATAGTGAAATACAAGTAATATGGATGATTGTAAGTGGTAATTGCAATCTGAAATAAAAATGGCATCAAGCAAACATGTAGTAGAACTGGTTGTAAACGACGTTTCAATGCTTAGAAACAAGGTCTACGGATCTTACTTTCACTAGTGGACACTCTCAACAATGATATCATAATTGAATACATAAATATCATCTCTTCACTATACTACTCTGAACCACTCTCCGGTTGGATAACGAACACCAATTCACTGCGTAGGGCTGCAAAAGCACTCCTTAATGTTCACGTTCCAAACCTAGGGACACCCCACTCTGTCACTTTGAACATCCAAAGATAGTACTAACAAACACCACAATTTTATAGAGACATCCAACTCAAATTATAACTCATGATAAGTATTTATGTAATCTTAAGCCTAAGGGACACACACGGCACACACACTGTCACCTTCACACCGTGGGACAAGGTGTCTCCGGAGATCACAATAATAAAACCACTTGAGTAGCATAATAGATGAAGAGTAACATCTACTTATTCAACTAGATTACAAAGCTCATGATCACATAAAGATCACACCATGGGAGAGAGAGAGAGAGAGATAGACCACATAGCTATCGGTAAAGCCCTCAGCCTCGGGGGAAACTACACCCTCCTCATCATGGGAGTCAGCAAAAACGATGAAGATGGCGGTGGAGTCGATGGAGATGGCTCCGGGAGCAATTCCCCTTCCCGGCAGGGTGCCAGAACAGAGATTTATGTCCCCCGAAACTTGTCTTCGATGGCGGCGGAGCTACGGAACTTTTCGTGGATCGAGGCTGATTCCTCTAGGGTTTTCGCATCGGGAGCAATATATAGGCGAAAGGGCGATGTCGGTGGGCGCCCGGGGGGGCACACCATGCCTAGGCGCGGCCGGGGGCCCGCGCCTAGGGTTGGTGTGGCCGCCTCCCCGCTCTTCTCCGTCTCCCCTTTGGACTCCGTCTTCGTGACAGAAAAATAGGAACTTCGGCTTTTATTTCATCCAATTCCGAGATTATTTCCAGAACAACTTTTCTGATATACAAAAACAGTAGAAAACAGGAACTGGCACTGTGGTATCTTGTAAATAGTTTAGGTTCAAAAATGCATAAAAATGCCACGAAGTGTAAACAAAACATATAGCAATTGGTGTAAAACAAGCATGGAGCATCAAAAATTATAGATAAGTTTAATGTATCAATAACTTTTGTATAAATTTCGTATGAATTTCGGTTTTTAATATCATTCCAAATTTAAATTTCTATCGGGGCTGACGTATGGGGGCGCTGGTGTGGGAGCAGCATCCCCAAATAGAGGATGCTCTATCGGCGCTCTCCATACGGAAGTGCCGGCGCCCCTACCAACGCCTATTTTTGGGGTACCGGTGGAGATGTGCTCTTAGCATCTATACAAATCGATGGATAATAAGCTGGGGCAAAACACTATGTTAGCATCTATACAAATGGATGATATTTAGGAGTTAGGTCAAGGTGGGTAGTATAGCAAGAGTCGCATCATACAATATGATTCCATTATCGAAAGATAAAAAATCAACTTCAAAGAATTTTTTGGTTGAGACTCGAAGTACCTAAGTAATATACTTTCTATGAATCAGTGCATAGTTGTAATATGGATGTTCTTCGAAATATGTACAGTAGAGCTCTATCCAAATTTGCACAAAAAATATCTTGGGAATACATACACTTGCAATATGGATTTTTTTTCAATCTCTTTCCTCGAACTAATCAAAAATCTAACGTGGCAACCGTAAAAGAAGACTGATGTCACCCTATTATACATGCCCTTAGATGAAAAACTAGTCCTACCTTTAACTAGTAGGCATGTTGTCCCGGCGTAGGCTAATCAGGTAAATAACATAAGTCATGTTTGTTGCAAATCAATATTCTAACCTAAACATGTACTAGAAAGCGCTATTAAATATTTGTTAGGTTGCACACTTTAGAGATCTGTGTATACAACATTTAAACTATAGAGTTTACGGAAATGTAGAAAATAATTCAAGAGGGAATTTTTGATATAAAACACATTTATATTAAGCACAAAACAAATTTATTTGAAGATAAACATGAAAATTATGATAAATAAAATTACATCTAAAATTTATCATCATGGCTATGTGATTACCTATGCCAAATAAATAATACTAGAAAACTATACTCGTTAATATTACATATTATACAAAAAAAAATACAATTTTACAAAAATATAAAAGTTCAGTATAAATTGTAATTTTAGTTCTATCCTGTCAAAACTAAGTAGGAATGATTGATCTACAAGTTGAATGATTGATCTAAAAATTGAACAAGAAGTACAAGTCCAAAACAAATTAGTAAATAAATCGAAATAGTAGGAAGTTCGTTGTGCTTCTCAACAAGTGTGGAGTCACTGTTCCAACATGAAATGAAGCAGTACTTACCAGATCGCTAGGAACATTGTTCAGTTAAATCAACAAACAATCGAGCCGGAGAAACAAGCCCATCTGAAGTTTCCCATAGTAAACTGTGGGTACGAAATCCATGAAGGTCCCTGGTCCGTAGTACCCGACATTCAGTTTTTGGTTTCTGACTCTTTGATATTGTGCATTAGCAAACTTGGTGTTGTCCTAACAACCGTACTTCATTTTTTGGGTGATGTTGTTGAATATGGTGCCCTAAGGCAAATAATAAAGATTATTTATTATCATATATCAATAGTTCATAATAGTTTCGTGCCATGCTATAACTGCATTAATCGGAAACATTGATGCATGTGTGGTATTGTAAACAAACAAGGATCCCTGATAAGTACACATGTAAGAGCTAGCTCATTGTGGATCATTGATCGAGGTTTCCTGGTCATGGATGAATGACATAATGGACATTTCCGTATTGTAATATGATCAAATTCGCGATCAAATTCGCATCAAGTTTAACGTTGCAATATTTATGAAAGTGTAGTAACATAATCCTTAGACCGTCAAATCATATTGTAATCACTATCACTAGGGGTTGCTTAGACATCATCAATCGCTCTTCCGCAACGGGATGGTTATAAAGGTGTTGCTTAGGTATTCCAATGGAATGGGAGGTGTATGTGTCAAGAGCAGGGTTTATTCATCCACATGACGGAAGATACAATGGGACCACTTAGTGAGATTACATCCAAATTGCAACACATGACTAGGTCATGAGAATGAAATCCCATAGAAGCGAGTTGAATACCTTATGACAATGATGATCACATCTAAGGAAGATCCTCGTTAGAAATAACCTGCTGGTTGTTAGAAATAACCTGCTGGTTATTGGAGGATTTGGTGTTTATGTTGCCGCACCGACTCCTCTCTTGTATCAGCATTCCGCATGATCCGGTGAAGTATAAGTTCACTAAGCACATAGGTTTTGATGCTTCCTTTGTGTTGTGGTTCTCGCTCTACAATAGTTACAATTGATTGACTTCTTCATGAAGACCTAGACTAGAACGTAGCATGGGTTCTTTCTCTCCAATGTTGTTGATCCACCATGAATTTGAGGGGGTGTTGAGATGTATAACTCAATTTTCTTACATATCCCAGTGTATAAAGAGTTCCCTGCACATTGACACATATGTACGTATACTGACCTTTGACCCTATCTGAATATTAGTTGCCCATTCACAACCGTTAAATCTTGCTTGG
>NC_061513.1:331491599-331610345 GCF_022539505.1 Lolium rigidum | reverse complement strand
AATGATTTCTTCTAAATTCTGATGCGCATTGACATTGTACGTTCAGATCTTCGGTCAGACACTCAGACGATGTAGGGTGTGTTTGGTTTGTGCTAAAGATTACCCTACTAAAATTTTAGCTAGCCAATATTCGCTACTGTTATATTTAGACCTCCCTGGTTTCCTGGGATGGGATGGTTTGGTGGTTAGGACTTAGGAGGGCAGTGGCATCTCCAGCCTACTAGAGTTTAAACCTCAGGTTTAATAATTTGATGTCTTACTAGAAAGCGAATATTCTCCAGTGGGAGGCGGTGTTCCCGTCGACAGCGAGGGGCCTGTGGTGACTTCGTCAATCTTAAGACCCGTCGGATGAAGTTTCTTCAATGCAGTCTCTCGGAGGTGCTCATAGGGGTAGGGTGTGCATGCGTACGTTTATAGGGGTGAGTGTATGTGCGTATATGTGAGCGTCTACGTCTGTAGTGTGTGTTTCGTAAAAAAAAAAATACAGATGGGTTGATCCCATCGCATCATCCAATCCCTAGTGACCCACATCCAACCATATCTTGTAATTCCTTGTACATTTTAGCTCTTTTGTTAATCCCGGTTAGGTCATGCTTGGATTGTACGGCTAAATAAACATCGTCCTCTTTCTCTATGCGATGTGTAGGCATGCCATCAACTGTCACACACAAAAAAAGCATAAAAATATTCACATTTAAACTGAGATTAAAACATATAATAATCCTCATCATATTGGTCATATTGTTCATGATAAATATCAGAAGGTTGTACCGAGTAGCTTGATCAAAGTAACTTGCTGAACATCCATCAAGATTAACTAGCAATGAACGGCGTGGTAGATGTTTGTGGGTTCCTGCTGCCTCTAAATAATGTAGTTGATTTTTGTCCATTCGCTTAGATATGATTTTGTACATGTTCTCATTTGGCTGTTGGTTAATCTTGGTGGCGTGGCTTTGGATAGCGCTTCACTTTGCTAAAATTTGCGTAATTTACTTATAAGAGATTCCAACTTCTTAAAAAACCACTACAAATCAACAACTGGGTATCATGAATTACCCAAAAGAAAGCAGAGTAAGAAAACTTCTCGGAAAGAACAACGCACACCAAGATTAAATATGGTAATTAACCCAAAGAACAACGCCCGGAGTAAAGCACTTCAGACCAGATAAACCATCACTTCTTGAACTCCCATTTTCTCAAAGTGCATAGATACAAAGTCCACTTACGACAATGCAATAAGAGTATAGTGGAATTAATAAGTTGGAATAACATCCAACACCTCAATAATCTTGACAGTCGGCTTGTTGAGCCAAGTGCCGGTGCACCCTTGTTATTGGCTAATTGCTGGAGCATCCCATATAACCTGCAACAATGGACAATTGAAACCTTAAAAAATGACATCATCTACTTTTATATGTACCATCGGTAAATTGACATATCATTATCGTAAACCAGAACAGGACCTGAAAAATATTTGGTCGGACAAAGCTTAAAAATATTAACCATGTTAAAAACTGTGTGGCAGCTCCACCAATGAAGAAACACAACCATATTGGTCCAGATTTACAATTCCTTGGTTCAGATCATTACCTTCAATCTATGAATGATGAATAGGTGTATCTGGATAGATCAATGTAAATGAATTGAATACTCAATGATGACTATGACTACAGGCTCAAAAGAGAAAGAAGCTACTGTTCTTTTCACAAATCTGCAACCAAATGGAGGCTCATTGATAACTATAGAGTATAGACTCAGAAAATGAAAGTTGTGCTCATTCTTTTCACAAAGATGTCAAGATTCATTATGGGAGAAGAAAAAAGTACATTATAACATGGATATCTATGTTACGAGTAATAAAGCGCCCATTATCAAAAAAAAAGATGGATATCTATGTGGCTTTGGATGTTTTTCTTATCCGATAAGCTAAAAGAGATAGGGTGATATACAAATATGGAATGCTATTTATCATTTTATTACTTTGAAGAGGTGATAATACCTCTAAATATGGAATGTTATTTCTCAAATATGTAGCGGGATATCAAGGTCACATAGGATTTTGCATTTCCCAAATACGGTAGTGGCTATCAAGGTCACACAGTTTATCTTACTTGCCTAATATTTTCATTGCGTTCAAGTGAGACTTTGAGAGCTGCATGTAAGTTCATGATTTTGGATTCTCATCTGCTAATGGCACTGGATAATCTGAGGGCAGATTGAAGTAACTTGTCCTACTTAGCCTTAGCCCTAAAATAAATAAAAATTAAGTACATGTACATTGATGGAAGGATTAATATTCATTAATCCTACAATCGCAGCTTCGATTGGAATGTACATCAAGTCAGCAAAGACAGTACAATGGTAAGAAAAAAATGAACATCAATTCAGCAAAGACAGTACAAATAACCATGCAAGGAGAGACGTAATAACCTAAAAACCTGTGTATAATCTTATGCACGCCCTGATTCACTTATTCAGCAACTTAGTTTATACAAAATTCCAGTTGAACAGATGTGCATAAAATAACTGCAAATTATGTTTGTCTACTTCATTTGCATTTTGTATGATAAAAGCGTTACCTTAAAAGCCTGTAGGATGTTTGTTGAACATGCAACATTAATTTGTCAACTCAGAAACATTTCTTGCCAATGACAATTTCCGCTACTGAGAAATGTTTCACTATGGGCATTTGTATAATATATAAGCTAGTGACAAATTATAGAGTTGGACTATATATCGTCTAACCAATAACCAAGCAATACAATAGTCGAATTACAAAGAATACATTAAAGTATGCTCGACTACATCAGTACTCCTAGAAATCAAAATTCGAGGCTAAAAATATACCAGGTGCTGGGTGCAAAAGGAAAATAACCACACAATGACCTTTGAACTTTCTTTGATCCACAAAAGGGGAATTCTTTTTATAACTTAAGCATATATCTTCTTTTTACCAAAAAAATGAAGGAAGATCCTTATTATTTACAGGTTAAGTAGTTAATCGACGTGTTTAACAGGAATGGATCAATGCTAGTACACAAACATATTGTTTGTAAACAGAATAAAATATTCAATTCAGTGTTGCAGGTGAACAGTCAGATATCAGTTCTGATGCAGTGCGGGCAATTATGTTAAATATATTTATTCAGAATTCCAGGTGAATGATCAGGTATCAGTTTAGATTAATTGTGATGAATATGAATTAAATAATTGGGACTCCACACACCAGAATCCACATATTAACAGCTATGAAAAGATGTTGGCCATGAAGTAAACATAACTATGATGGCTCTGCTAATTTTAGTCTTCCGATTTTACTTACAACTGTAAAGTTCAGGCTCGTACCCTGAGCTAGATGTACAAATAAAAGCTGGAGTTTTGGGAAAAGCATTCAGTTCTAACATTCAGAGATTTAGGCACAATTCAGCAGAAAATCTGAAGCTATAACTATTATGTAGTAACTTGCTATCTTCTGGTGCCGTGTAATGCTTGGATGATTTGCCATTTTCTTCGACTACATAGACAATATTTTAACATTATGCACAGAATAATAGTTAGTTGTCTGCAATCAACCACATGAACATGCTCAAGGGACGGAGCCAGGAATGAAGTATAAGGGGGACAATCTTAGGGGGCTGCCCCCCCCGGCTCCGTCCCTGTGCTCAATTTCTCATACTGGAGAAATCAACTTGAGGTTTCTACAGCTCTTGGTTGTAGTCTTCCAGTTCTTAAACTGCTCATGGGAGATAGTTAACTTATAAACACGTTGTATTCAGTCTGACCGATACAAATCTCTATATCTTTTGTGCCCAGATTTTACACTAAACAGATGCAGAGCACTTGAGAGAGTTGAACTAACTGGCAGTAACTTGAGAGTTACGATGCAGATTCAATCAATTATCAACTGACTAACACAGTGAAGACATGCATCCAAGGAAGGATTGTACACTTCTAGCAAATCAATAACGAAAAAAGACCCATTAGTTGTTGATCGACTCAATTTACTTGGTTTTTCTCCCCGCTCAACGATGGCATCCGCTGCCCCCAGCACTTCGGTTTTGCCCCACAAAAATAAGATTTTTTGTGAGGTCGATGGTCACATATCGCTCTAAACAGCGACTGTAGATCTGTCTAGAGACAAATTCAGTTCACAGTGTAGAAGAAAAACACAGCACGCGAACAAAGAATTAAAGGAACATTGGCTAATCGGCAGCAGCTCATGTCGGCAAGAAACGAACCAAGGATTAGCATGGCATGTGGCCTGTGGGAGAGAGAGAGACCACCATGCAGCAAGGTACGTAGATTTGGCGTGGCCCAGACTGGACCACACCCGGAACGGAGCGAGCTCCAGCCGTAGCTGCCGCTGCGTTGTCCACCACGCTACCCGCCACGACACAGGACCATGGCGATGCACATGGCCGCGCCGCCGCGACACAGGACCATGGCCTCGCCGCCGTCGAGCTTGGCCAGGAAGGCCTGCAGCCAATCTGTGTCTGCCACCCACGGAGATGAAAATCCGGCAGCGGCGTGGGGCGTCTTGCCAAGGCAGCGCATGAGAAACTCCGGCCGGGCACGCGGAGACGACCAACCAACGGTTGCACGGGGCACCTCCGCATCTGGCGAGGCAGTGCCTCCGTCCGGGCACGCGAAGAGGACGAATCAGTGGCGGCGTTGGGAACCACGGACAGTCCAAGATACAGAGCATAGGCCGTTGAGCGGTCATACAACGGACCAGCCGTCCGGGAGGGGAGAGGGGAGGAGGGGCTTCCACGTGAGGAGCCGCATCGGAGCTCCTCGTCGACGACCGCGACACCTGAGCCACACCACCGTCGTGGAAGAGCTCGTAGTAGGGAAGAGATCCGACGGGGATAAACTCGTGATGGCAACTGCCACTCAATGTCGCTCTCCGACGATCCTTGAGGCTCAGCAGCTCCATCATTCGCTGATTTGAACCGTGCTCCACTTGAATCCGTCACCTCTTCTCCGAGCAAATCATCTCTACCTGCTCCTTCAGCTCGCCGCCGTTGGCCAGAGAAGCGTGCGGGGATTGCCGGCCAAGCACACGAAGAGCTTTGTGTAAGGGGAGATGAGGTAGTGTTGTATTGTGATCCAAATTCATATACTAAAGGAAGGCTAACTTCTGATGAGCGTAGCGAGACCCGTCGCCGGAGGCTTGGGCCGAAGCGTAGCGGATGAGCTTTTGCATCTTGATGAACTGTCAACAGTTTCTTGTTATCCTTTTGATCGATGTAGGCGTGCAAATAACAGGGAGCGTTTATCTGCTCAGCGAATGGTAGCTTGGGAGTCCTCTGAGGTCGTGGTTTGTAGTTCCCACGGTTCCCAGAGTTACTCCGATTGCCGTCCTGTCGATCGTCTCGCCTGTCATCATACCGATCATCTCGTCGATCGGAATATCCCGCGGCTACCAAGTTGCTGTCGTCGTAACTGCGGTCTTTCTTTTTCTTACGACGGTCCCTTCGACCACCCGAATCGTTCCTCGGCTGATCGTCGTCTTCGTCGTCGCCGCGCTATCGAGGCCTTTGTACATTGTCTTCGCCATCAGCCCAGCTGTTGGCGATTTCCATTAACTTTGTTATATTCTTCGGCTTCTTGCGCCCAAGCTCCTCTATGTAGCTTTCACGTCAAATGCCATCGCTAAAGGCATCGATTGCCCTGTCGACGGAAACGTCTTCGGCAGCATTCAGGAGTTTAGTGAACCTCCTGATGTACGCACGCATCGACTCCTTCGGCTTCTGCTGACAGTGCCGTAATTCATCGATCCCGACAGGCCTCTTGTATGTTGCTTGAAAGTTTGTGACAAAAGCGTCCACCAGGTCATCCCACGATTTGATGGAACCCTTCGGCAGGCCTCTCAACCAGGCCCGTGCCGAATCTTTCAGGTATAGCTGCAAGCATTGCATTGCTGATATCTGATTTCCTTTGTGTAGGATCACAGTCTGTAAGTAATCATCTATCCAGGACCTCGGCTCCTGTTGTCCATCGTACTTAGCGGCATCAGTGGGAGTATGTTTGAACCTTTTGGGTGGCATCATCTCACGGATCTTGTAGCTTAAGCAATCAGCTCCCCGCATCTCGTCATCGTACTCCTCGCTTTCTTCTGAGGTGTCACTATCGTACTCCTCCCTCGCGACTCGCCGTCGCCTGGCTTTGTCGATTCTACTTTGGGTGATTTCGTCTCGGGCGTCCCTTGAACGGCGCTTCGAGCCATTGGCTTGGAGCGTGGGCTTTTCCTTTCGTGGAACCAGATTGTCTCCCAAGATTGCGAGGCTTTCCAGGGCGCCCCGATGAGTTTGAGCCATAGAACCTTTGGGTCGTTGGTTGATGAGGTACGCTGCGAGGTTAGCGGTTGCCCCTTCAACGGTTTTTGGCCTTAACATACCCGCAGTGTCCGTAGTCATGAAGGACTTGGATAGATTTGACGTTATTTCTCTAGCGTCGTCCTCCGAGAGTCGGGGCAGTCTTGATCGATGCCTCCCTACACCTTGGCTACTTCGAGAAGCGCTTCCTCGTGAGATTCTCCGTCGTTCACTGGATTGATCCGCTGCTAACAGACGTCTTTCGAGGGTGGCATGCTCATTCGATAGCCGCTCCCGATTTTTCTCCAAGATAGAGTGATAGGCGTTGAGGGTTCCGACCGAAGTTCCGGCGGGAAGCGGCGTGTTATTAAGTACTGCTGCTCGGGATGCCGCCCATTCTTCTTCCGCGATGGTGTAATCGTTGTTATTGTTGCTGGCGCTGTTTTCTCCATTGTATCGTCTGAAGGAGCGAGGGGTGTGATTTCCTCCTCCTCCGTTTCCCGCGTTTCCTGTGTTATTGGCTGCATAGACTTGATGATGCGCTGCTTTCCAGTTGGGCTCCTTGACGACGCTGCCGACATTGTCCTCTTCCAACGAGTACCTGGCGCTGCAGATGAACGGGGTATAACTCGATCCCAACCCGTGCCTGGTGCCGCAGTTCATGCAGTAGTACGAGGTCATCTCTGATGATGTAGGGTTATCGGATCCAACCGACATCGAAGACGTCGATCGGAGAGTCGATGGTGGAGACGAGTTCGTCGAGTCTGTTAGGCCAGCCGAAAGATCGACTGACGATGACATGATTGATCCTGCGGCCGGTGGGTGCGATTTCCTTGCCGATCCGGAGACGAACGGCTCCAGTAGACGAAGAACTCCTTCCGCGTTGACGTTGCAGTGGACGCTCCCGAATGTCATAACCATGTTTCCTTGCAGACCCGAGAAAGTCGAGCGAGAAGAGTCGCTGTGCGGGGTGAACTCGTAGGAGCCGAATCGGATCGGACTCCCCAAGCTTAGTGATGCTGATGGTGTCGACGAGGATGCCGACGACATGGCTGGATCTGCCGATGACGGGTCGTGTGCCGACAGGCTTCCCACAGACGGCGCCAATTGTCGAGGGTACTCCTCGGAAATACCCTCCGTTTGGGGCTTAGGGTAGATGGAATCATGTAGGCTGACACGAGACATCGGTTATCAAACAAGCGGGGAAAGCGATTTACCCAGGTTCGGGGCTCTCAATGAGGTAAAACCCTTATGTCCTGCTTGTCTGATCTTGATTATGAAAATATCGGTTTACAATGGGGTGCCGAAGGTTTCGGCTGTGATCTCGTCGAGAGGATAAGTACTATGAATCCCTAGCTCTGGACTTATTGTGGCTAAAGTTGCTAAGATTGGGTGTGTCCCTTGGCAGTCCCTCTCCTGGCCCTTATATAGGAGGGCAGGTCTCGAGAGATCTGTCCGGGTACGACTAGGTTACAAAGGACCCTAGTTCTAGACTTTCCTTGTATCATTCGCTTCTTCGTCTTGTTCTTCAAGGAATCTTCTTCGGCACCGATGTAGCGGCCCACCTTGCCATCGGGTGTCTTCATGGGCCTCCAGTTGGGTCGTACAGGATAGGGAAATAATAGTTACCCGAAGGGTAATGCCCACGTCAGTAGCCCCCGAGTGTCTAGCCGCAGATATTTCGGGTAGAGACTAAAGCATGCCTCCACCAAATGTTCTTTTCCCTTGATAATTCTTGTTCTCTCGTGATAGCATCTTCTTCTTCTATCGGGTGCGCGTCCAACGCTCCCGATGGGAGTAGCCCCCGAGTCTAGGTACGGATGCTTGCAATCCGTGCGTAGACTCAAGTTGTGCTACTCAAATGTCTTCTTCTGCCGAAGTTTCCCGCAGGTCTTCATAGGTCATCCGATACAGTTGCATCAGGGCTTCAAATTCTGAAAGTTTAATGCGTAAAGGATATTGAGTAGCGTGCCCAGCTTTGTTGGTTAACGGCCGAAGACAAAACAATGAACCATCTAACTTGGCTTTCTTCTTTATGTTGAATTTCCATACTTGGCTGAAGTTCCTTGACCTTTTCCCTTGCAGCCAATTTATGCCACAGTTGACGCTGTGGCAGATTTTGCTGATCAATTTACTCGCCTGGAATCTGAGAATGTTTAGCTTCGGAAGACCATCAAAGTTTCGGCTGACCAAGTGTTGGAGGCTAACAAGCTGACAGCCGAGACCCAGAATGAAAATATCTTGCTGAAGGATGAACTGAAGAAGCTGAAACAGAAGATGAAGGATGAGCATGATGCCAGACGCGAGGCTGTTGTCGCTGCCGATAAAAAGGAAGGCGCTCTCTGCGAGTCTATCACGAACTTGCTTAGTGAGTTCCTCCGCCTTTAAGTGCAAGATATTCCCGCGATATTGTCCTCCAAGTTGCTTATTTGCCATTTTCAGGTGCTGCCGACGTGCCTATCAATCGAGCGCGCAAGCTTCGGGAGGACTCGATGTCTGACGCGCTTTCGCTCGCTACTGATGCCAATATCAAAGTTCTTGAGCTGCTGCAAAAGACCAAGGGAGCATTGTCGAGGTTGTTCTCGATGATATTCCCGAAGATAAAGCAAGACAAGACTCTTGGTGAGATGGCAGACGCTTTCTCCATCGACCCTTCTGAGCCTATAGAGGTACTAAAGCGGCGCTCCCGACTGTTTGGAGCAGTCCTTACATTTCAACTGCTGATGGGTCATGGGCTAGGCTCCGAACTAGAAAAGTTATCCA
Organism: Lolium rigidum; assembly: GCF_022539505.1. Lineage (NCBI taxonomy): Eukaryota > Viridiplantae > Streptophyta > Magnoliopsida > Poales > Poaceae > Lolium > Lolium rigidum. The sequence continues at coordinate 331,601,265 of NC_061513.1, read as the reverse complement.
AGGCGCTGCCTATAGATGAGAAAAATTGCCTAGTCAATCTTGATCCCTACAAACAATCGGTAGTGAAATGCGCCAATCAGGTTCTCAAATTGGTTGATGAAGCGAAGACCAAATCCGCGCCCGAAGTTGCTCCTGGCTCATCATCGGCTCTCCCCTGATTAAACTTCTTGCTCTGTTGCTGTAATTAAACCTTGATATAATCTAGGCTTGTTTTATACTGGCTCTGTTGCCAGTGCCAATACTCTTTTTGACTGTAATATACGTGCAGCGTTCCCGATGGGAGTTTCTATCAATGCTTTTCTGAATTCAGAGTTATGCTGCAGATTCCTCCATCTTCTTCTCGCGCCGATTCTTCTTTGAATTCTTCGACTAACGATGAGTCCAATCTTGTTCGTCGTTTGCGTGACCAAATAACCCGGCTGAACAAAGACATAGTCACCCTTCATGCAATGGCGGCATTGATAAAGAGAAAGAGCGAGATTGCCACTGCAATTGAACAACACGCCCTTGACCGTCTTCATATTGCTACTGAAAGTTTGAGCTGTAAGTGTCCGTTCATCTTTCGAATTTTATTGATACTTGAACACCCCTTGACTGATTTTTGCTTCTCGACAGTCGTGGCTTCCGATTCGGCAGAAGAAAACAAAAGGATCCACGAAAAGATTGAGGCGATGACCAATGTTGCTCACCCGAAGCATGAATTGTGGTCCCATCGACCGAAGGCTGTTGTTGTGGCCAAATTTGAGCATCGAGCGGAGAAGGTGCATTATTATTTTGACAAGTATCATGCTCATCTCTCGATGGTATGGAGGACCTTGTTTCCTTTGGACCAAGCACCCGAGACTTTATCTGCTCTGTTTACCCGATTTAAGACTCTAGAGAGGATTCGGCTGTTTGTGCGAAAGGAACTCCTGGCCGGCGCTGAACTTGCTCTTGCTTCAGTTTTAGCGTGTCATCCGACTTTAGATTTGGAGACCATAGCGAATACCAGTAGGATATTAGACCAATATTATGACGTTGCTAGAAATCCCGCATATACTATCATCTCTCGGATGGAAACAGGCATTGAGAGAGATCTGAAGGCCCGAGAAGACCAAGGAAACCTACCATAAAGTTATGTGCACATATATATGTAATGACCTTGTATTCACAAGGGGTAATCCCGTATGTAACTTAACGTGTGTTTTACACACCGTGTACTTTTGGTGAATTTGCTAATTCGATTAATAATTCTTTGTCGAGGGCGGCTGAGTGATCAAGTCAGCCTGCTCTCCCGACGACTCCGTTGTAATTGCAAGTTTATTGCGGAGCCGATGTGTAAGTTCTATAAGAGCGACACCCGTCGATTAAACGAGGGATTTAGGCGCTTGGCTTCGTTACACCGTGCACCGGTTTGAGCCTTGTTTGTAATAGTATGCCCATCGACTGCAGCACTCGCGTATTTTCTCGAGGCTTGGATGGATTGTTTGCGTATCAGGAACTAGCGCTCCTGATGTGAGTATTAGTTAGTGATACTGTAAGGGCGTATTTTTGGCCAAAGCTCCCGATGGGAGTAATAGCCAATAACGGAGGGTTCGAACTGTTGTTCGAGTAGTACTGCCTGAAACAATAGGGGTGGAAACCCAATCAGAAATTGTATTCATAATATAAGACAAACTAAGGAGCTGCCATATAACAAGTAGGCTGTATCCTACGCGTAGAATCGTCGCAAATGTGCGACATTCCAAGGATTTTCAACGTCTTCACCCGATGCTGGATTCTTGAGTCGATAAGCTCCCCCTGGTATCACTTTAGTGATGATGAACGGCCCTTCCCATGGAGATTCGAGCTTCAGAGATCTTTCTTGTTTTAGTCGCAGTACCATGTCTCCAACGCTGAAGCTTCGGCTGCGTACTCGTCGACTGTGATAGTTTATCAACGCATGTTGATACACCGTTGTTCTTGCCAAGGTGATGTCCCGAGCTTCGTCGAAGAGATCCATGGCATCTTGCAGCGCATTGTTGGAAGTTGCTTCCGTGTACACAGTCACCCGAGGGGCTTCGAATCGAACGTCGGCTGGTAAAACTGCTTCGGCTCCGTAGACCAAAAAGAATGGGGTATATTGAGTCGATATGTTGGGTGTAGTACGCAGACTCCAAAGTACAGACGGTAATTCTTCAACACAAGCTCCAGCTGCACCCGTGATGCGCTTTTTGAGGCCATCTCCTATTAAGCCATTGATCCTTTCGACTTGACCAATGGTTTGAGGATGTGCCACTGAGGCAAATTTTAGTCTGATACCACCATCGTCGCAAAATTTCCGGAACTTTTTGGAGTCGAAGTTACTTCCATTGTCTGTAACGATGCTGTGAGGCATGCCGAAGCGACAAGTTATTCCCTTGAAGAACTGGACGGCGATTCCTGTTTTTTTGATTTCTGACAGGTATGGCCTCGATCCATTTGGTAAACTTTTCGACTGCAACCAGTAGATACGTATGACCCCCAGACGATGATCTTGGCAGTGGTCCAACTTGTCAAGTCCCCATTGCGCGAAGGGCCAGACGAGAGGTATGGTCATCAGGTCTGTTGGAGGAGCGTGCGGTTTTGGTGCAAAACGCTGACAAGGGTCGCACTTCCGTACCAGGTCTCGAGCATCCGAAGCTGCCGTCGGCCAGTAAAATCCTGCTCTAAAAGCTTTCGCCACAAGGGCCCTGCTGCCTGCATGGTGACCACAAGTTCCTTCATGTATCTCGCGTAGCAGGGCCTTCCCGTCGTCGATGGCAATGCACCTTTGAAAGATACCAGAGATACTACATTTGTAGAGTTCCCCGTTTACTACAGTGAAGGCTTTTGATCGTCTCACAATTCGCCTGGCTTCCACTGGGTCCTCTGGTAATCGCTGCTCTATTAGGTATGTGTAATATCCCAGGTTTAGAGGCAACAAAATGAGAGAACACCAAAGTGTGCATTGCATTCATGCATAGAAAATCCGGGGAATTTTCGCGCTTCAAATAAAACTTACCACAATAACTGAAGTTTCACTTGACTTGCTGGAATTGAAGTAGATCATCAAGTCAAGTGTTATAAACTTCACTGTGATCTTTGCTAAAACCTTATTTTGGGTAGAGGTGATTTGATCTATGGGCTAGATCAAATAGAAGTAGATTTACAACAAACAACACCTTAAGTAAGGATCAACTACAAGATCTTATAAAGGATCTCAACATGCCATTCCTTACAACAACACATGAATAATTATTCAATCCTAAATCAAAGAACACAATTAATTAAGAAACTATTCTTTACTTATCTTATCCATGTCTTCTACTAAATAAATGTTCATACCATGAGTCGCATGGTATATCTTTTCAACTACAATAATTGAATCCATGTCAAGGACATTCAAATTTATTCTTAATTAACTTTGACATTCCAACCTTGTTTCCCAACTCATATCATTAAACCTAAAGAAAGGAGAGAATCATTCATATGCTTATTCTATCCATTAGATAGAACCTACAATACTATTTAAACCTTATCCAAGTGAGGTACTTGTTGATACTAATCAATGATACATGAAATATAAGTCAAGTGCTAAACCCTACTTAACCTAGCTCATACTTGATGGTAAGTATGAACCTATTCTTCTAGTAATTATAGAGAGGCAAGTGTTGTGATCATTACAACTTGTTAATGATCATAAACCCTAGAGAACCCTACTTATTCATAAGAGCTCAACCTAAAGAGGTATACTCAAGTATATGGACTAATACTTGATCTTGGAGAGAGAACCATGATTCACTAATGAATTATTAGAAAGCCATACCTTGATTATTACAAATTGGGTAATGATCATAAAACCTAAGAATCCAAGAGAGTGTGAAGAGAGAAGGATTAGAGAAGAGAGAGTAGTGAGAATTAAGTGGATCAAGTTTAATGCATGATCTTGTCTTATAAATTGAGATGACAAGTTAAACCTATATATGTGATGCATAGATCTCATTCTTCACATGAAATAATAAGTAACTCATTAGTAGTTAACCAAACCAATACTCATGCCTTGTATAGAGTAGTAATGATATTGTATTTAAACCTTGCCTATCCAAACATTTGAGACCAACCTAGCATTGCCCTGATACAATAATTCTACCTAAGTGAGGAGGATAACCCTAGCCACTAAAACATAACCAAAGCTTATGCTCATATGCTAATTCTAGTTGTGTATCACATTGGTGATCACTACTTAAACCCTAAACTACATTTGAATTCCAACTCATGGATTAACTTGGGATTATAATTAGAACCCTGCCATACCTCATGCCTAGTTATACTTCAATTTAGTGAAGCTTATGCAAAACCCTAAACCTTTCAAGTAGAATTCACACCACATAGAATATCATGTCCTAACTTGTGTATCATGTATCATAAGTATAAATTAAGCCATATATACCTAAGCTTAAACATTATTGAAGTAAGTAAAGTGAACAATGATAAGCTTGGGAATTATATTAACAAGTTCAAGCCAGAATTTGCTAAAGCAAGATTAGTGAATATAGTGTTGATTCAACCATTTTCTTAAACCTTTGAAAACAATTCTTCACATAAAATCATGAACCTTTCCACATTCTCAACACCATTTAATTTAAACTCTAAATCATGATATAAAATATATAGGAACAATTAATATTGTTAAGTAAGAACAAAAACCTAATAACATGTCTACCATACACTCGGATCTAAAATTTAAATCATTTAAACAGAAATGGTTCCTAAATTATAAAAGAATGGAGATCAATATCTTAACCAGTTCCATTTTAATTAAACCTCACAAAGTGTCACTCTAATCAAAATACAATATTTGTTTAAACAATAAAACCATGCAGTAAGCATGATTATCAAGTTATCTTAATACTCAAATATTTTAGAACCTGCAAAACAAAGCAGAATTCAAATTTGAATTAAAACCAGAAAATAAAAACAGAAAAAGGAAATAACAAATAGAAAAGGTGAGAGAGGGGCTTACCTTGCCAGGCCAAGCCAGCAGCCGCAGCAGCCCAAGCCAGCGCCAACACAGCCCAGCAGCAGCCCGCATTGGTAGCCCAGCCAACCAACAAAGCAGCCCAGACCACCGTACCGGTTCGGCGAGGAAGAAAAGCGATCCCCTCTTCTTCCTCAACGACGACAACGCACAGGCACGTCCCGGCCACGTCGTTGCTGCCGATAGGGATGATCCTGGACGCCAAGACCCTGCCCAACGCTCAATCCCTCGCCATTTTTCTCAAACACCGAAGCCATCACCGACAGGTTCTCCGGCTAGCCGGTGTTTGAGGACACCCCAGGGTCCATCATGTAGTCTCGGGGAAGCGCCAGACTCCGTAGATCATCCCGGTGGAAGGAATCGAGCGGAAGCTTTCCCAGTCGATCGAATTTCATCAAGTTCTCGCCGCGGTGGTTCGCCGGAATCCGTGACCTTGTCGTCGTCTCCGACCACCAACGCCTCCGTCGACCACACCATCATCCTCAGGGTAAGCGTACGCACCTCAGGGGCTTTCTATTTTGCATTAGCATCTACGGTAGCCTTCGATTGATCCTTCGCCGGAGTAGCACCGCCGCAGAGCTTCGCCGACGGCGTAGCTCCGATGAACCCCCGAGACAATAACCACCACCGAGTAGATTTCCCTTGTTGTTCGATTCGATTGAGCCTAGTAGCCCATCCTATCGTGCCGTAAATCGGCGGCGTCGTCTTCATCGGCCGCCGGCGTCAAGCCGCCGGCGAGAACGACGTGTCTCACCTCGTCGGCAACGTTGATCGGTCGTTGCCCGCGTGGCAACCGACCTAGCCAATGGCCCCACTAGTCGGTTGTCCGGAGCTAGATCCGAATCGGTACAAATAGCATTTTCTGTTTAATTTAAAAACCAGAAAATATTTGAAACTTTGCAGAAATAGATAAAATTCATTTCAAATCAGAAAAATATAAATAATATATCAAAATGCTCACAAAAATAAACTCTATTCAAATAAAATATAAAACAAAAATGTGTGTCAAAATAAAATTTCACTTATTTTTAACCTTATTAATTATGTCATTTCAATTATTTAAAATACAATTTGAATTCAATAATTAGTGAAGTTTCAAAATTAAATTTTAACTATTCAGTAACTAAGTAAAATGTTAGGATTAATTTTATTTACCATATTTGCATTAACTTAATTATTAGTGGTAATTCATAAACCCTAATTTACAAATTACTATTTACTATTTTCTTTAAATAGTAAAACCTCAAGAAAAGATTATAAGCCAATATTATTTTGGTAAATCAAAATTTATTTACTTAAACATCTTTAGTTAACAAGTTGATTATTTTAAACCCTAATAACCATTATTAAACCCCGATTCTTAATTAAACCAAAATAGGAGTACTCTAATTATTAAATCTTGTGAAGATTAATAAAATGTCAAACCATCGGTAATTTTTATTCAAAGTAATTAATAACCACAACTCTATTACCAATTATCATTTTAGGAGTTGTACCATAACTTAGAAACCCTAGTTTCAATTTGAGTAAAACCTTGATCTCATTATTTCATGTGATCATCCTAAATTAGTGCAAACCTCAAACCCTAAAGATTTAACCATGTGATCATTCCACTTTAGCAGTAACTCTAAAACCCTAGTTATATGTCACATGTGATCATGTGAGATTCATCTATACCTATATAACCTTAATAAGAAACCAATGAATGCCTCGCTTATGATCTACTAGCATAAACCAAGTCACATGAGATTATCATTTCATGTTCCTATTCTTAATTAAAACCTATATGATCCACTAATGTCACCTAGGTATAAACCCTAACTTGTTAATTGGATTAGTACCATTGATCACCAATCCATTATACCACACCATTAAGATCAACCTCAACCATCAAACCCTAGTAGAACCATAATGATAAACCCTAGAACCAATCTTGTGTAGTAATACACATCACATGCTCCTATTCCCCTGAACCCTATTCAGGAAGTGATAAACCATCTAGTTTAGAAGCCATTAATCATTACTTAGTGAAGCAAATATGAAACCATAGTAAGCCCTAATAGCTAATTATAGAACCATCTTGATAACCATCCTTTGATATGATGCTTAGAATAAACCATAGCAATAAACCTACCCATTCTTGCTATATAGAAACCCCAATCCAAATTAAGAACCAACTAGTTCCTATTTAGTGAAAATAAAGGAATCCAATAGTAAACCCTAGAAAGCCATAGCTCCTATGTATAGTAGTTCATCTTCTTATTTAATCTGTTCTTCAAAAGTTATTCTTTTGAAGTACAAATGTTAATCAAACCATAGAAGCCATAGTTCTTATTTGAAATACTCATTATTTCTTAAACAACATGTTCTTCAAAAGTTATTCTTTTGAAGTATAGTATAAGTAATCATCAACCATGTTCCGTAGAACTTAAAATTGACAACTCGTTCTTTACATATTATTCCACCACTATTCTTTATGTGTATGATTGTTATGATGCCTTATATCACTTGGTTATGATGCTAATATAACCAAACCCTAATAAGAACCTTGTTTGAGAACCATTCTAAAAGTGCAACCAACCCTAAAGAAATCTTTACAACTCATACATCCTAAATCATCAAGGTTAGGTTACGCTTGGGACGAATGCATCTCATACTATGCATTATAGTATCTTTGCCAGTTCTTTAAACATTGTCCTTACCGGACGATGATGGTATTTCAGCATTTGGAGTTATCACGTATCGAAGCTTTTGCCTCGCATAATCTTGCAGATCCAAGAAAGGCAAGTTCATCGCTTGCTCATGTCATTGATTATTTTTATCAAATTATATACAAAGTACTATACTTATCACTCATGCATTGAAAAGCAAAGTATTATTTTACAATTATGAATATGACTATGTGGTGGGCAATGGAACCATGGTATGTGTTGATATGGTGGAGGTTCCATTGCATGGGTTATATCACCCTAGGATTAATTACCAATGCCAGTCCGAGTGATTCTAGCGCCGTACATATCGCGTTGACCATAAGATCTATAATGGCCTGCGGGAAGTCGGTCGTATCTTTTCCCTTCGCACGCCAACGGATTGGTAGAGACGGTGGGGTGTTGGAGGCACCTGCCGCAATAGGTTGGGATATCCTTTTAAATCCCCATCCATTAGTGATGTTAATCTCTACCATCTATGAGGGATTGTCCGGAGTACACCATGAGTAAAGCCGTATTATCGGGGAAGTCTACTCGGAGGTGTACGGTTGGACAAAAGGGTGGGTTTGCGGTGGTCGCGGAGAAGGCGAGTGATTGGCTTGGACCTTACACTGGCCCCACACCAAGGAAGTGTGGACGGGAACGATCACCCGGTTGGTATCAAGGATAAGTTCTCTTATGGGAAAAGTAACGCACCTCTGCAGAGGATACTGAATTGTGACTGTCACTCCCTGTTCCGGGAAGGGAACTGCGAACGCGGCAGGAAAGGAACTCCACGAAGTTCTAGTCAACCTGTGAAGACTGACGGGCATAGTTTTCAGAATAAAATAAACCTTTTGAAGAAATGTTTACAAAAACTTGCATTGGCCTATGACTTTCCGGTCTATGGCCGTAGCTAGTGCATGATACACATATTTCCTAATATGAACTTGCTGAGTACGCTCGTACTCATTCTATCTCGTTTGAACCCCCTTCTTAGATCAATGCACCGAAGGAGAAACTACCGTGGAACTCGAAGACAAAGGAGTCAACTCGCAACAAGATGAAGAATCCAATCAAAGAAGTCAATGGAGTCAACTCCTGCATTAGTTATTATGGAAACCTAGACTAGTAATAGAGGGGAACCTTTCCCAAATCATAGCACCTAAGTAGCTAGATTTCTATAGCAAGCCAAGTAGCTCTTAAACTTGAGTTAGCAATAAGATAGACTACGAGTCGTTCTTCTGGAGTTTTATTTGAAGTTTTACCTCACTGTAAAGTAGGAGGCTGTGTGGATCTTATGTAAACAGTTCGTGTGTACTCGCTATAGACATACCTTGGACTCGCATATGTTTCCGTTGTACCACTCGAGAGATGTAATATGAGTGGAACGGTGTTTCACTTGTGTTATGTCAACGACTTGTGTACTACACCATGCAGTGGTACGCCTGGGTCATCACAGTCGGTATCGGAGCAAATGCTTTGACCCTAGGATTAAAACCCTTTAAAGGAGACCTATAGGTTTGGTAGTGTCTATAGGAAGATGTCTTAGTCAAACCAATTATTCTTTTGACTTGAGATGGGTATTCACTTGAGAATAATCCTCGACACACTTGAGTCAATCTTTCTTATCTATATTTCTTAAATAAGGTTAATTAGTTATCTTGCTTCATTCCAAATAACTAGAACCCCATTGAAGCTTAAGATAATGGGTGGTAGTAGACCCCAGTTGGTATACAATACATGGTAGTCCAAAGAGAGGATACAACCATAAGGAAGATATCCTATTGGAAGAAGTATACCAATGCAAGTTATAGTTAAGTGAAAGTTAGTTAAAATGTCAAATGACTGATGTTAAGTAATGTAGATAAGTTATATGAGGTAGTATATGTCTATGATGAGTCAATCATAGGAGGTAAGGAAGAGTGATAGGAGTTATACAACTCTACTTTTCATGGTAAAGTTGGTAACCGTATATGATTCACTTGAGAATCATGATGTGAGGGAGAAGAACATCATAAGTACGATAACAAAAGGATGATAAGGAGTAGGATTTAGGGAATAGTTCGAAAGCTTAGGCCTTAAAATCTCGGAAACTCGTGTCAAGAATGTTAGAACCATAGTCCTTAATTTAAAGAAGGCTTATTTAGAGCATATCACATAGAGAAATCCGGGAGTTATAGGTGGTATATTCTAAACAATCATGTGTTTAGAGTAGACATGTTAGAACTAATTATATTATAGGAAGTAGTCCTCAATAGCACATATATATGGTATACTATTTTGTTAGTACTTCCAAAGAAAACTAGGTTAACTTCAACTATCCCGTGCCATTTTGTTTCAAATTGTCTCATTGCAAATGTGCAATTGAGATAAATGTTGAGACAAATAGTAGAAATTCACGTATTTGTGCTAAGTATCACGACCTAAACCTATCTTATGTGGTGTTATATACTACACATCCGAACCCGATGTTTAGGGATGTCTTACCCAACTTTTATATTCAGGCATATAACGATGTGTATTATAAGCACAAAGCTGAATCTTCTTGGATTTTATTGGATTTTCATTGATTGACTAGATCCATACATGAAGTTTGACTTTGATATGCAAATGCATGTTGCAATATCAAGCTCTTACTTGATGTTATAGGTCTAGAGGGTAAAGGTATTCGTGTGAGGAAGTGACGAATTCAGGAGATTTTGAAGAAAAGATGAAGGTTCACTAGATGAAGGAAGTCAAATTGTGGGAAGCAACCACAATACTCTAAAGGAAAGACCAATCAAAACTCACTTTTATCCTTAATCAAGGGTATTTCAACATGGAAGTACCAGAAAGTGAAAAAAAATAGTGAATATGGAGCAGTAGAAGTAGAGCCATATTCGTTATGGAAGAAGGGAATGCAAGCAAAGTCACTTACAATACTATTTTCATAGTGTCAACAAGTGGTTTCTTGCAAAACAAACCCTGGAAGAAGGAAAATAGACAAGTGAAGTCGTAGCTGGTATAATAAGACCGCAGCTGATATAGGATAATCATGAAGGGAAAGTATGTAAAGTGAGGTATATCTTAACTAAAGCTATGTAAGTAGCCACAGACTGGTAGGTAGATATTGACAACCACAACATAGCCACAGCTCGGTATCCAATAAGCTACATCCGGTACTAGGTAGTCCGCAACTGGGTACCAGATAGCCACAGCTTGAACATTTCTTTACCTAAAAGAAAGGGGGATTCCGCAGCTAGTATTTCATAGCTGGTATCCCGTAGTTGGTAAATATTTAGTCGGAGAATTCATAATGGATACCCACAACTGAGTGGATACACCACAAAGAATTCTTCGTGAGACTCTAGAAAAGTACAAACTACAAGTTAGACCAAGACTAAACTTCTAACCTTGGAGTTTAATGATTAGAAGAAAGGAAGTTTGATGACCATTAGTAAACTCCAAGGGGGAGAGCAAGGTTGAAGGAGAAGTATTAAAATATGATTTGGAGTATGATAGACGGAGAAAAAGGTCTGAACTGAGAGGAAGTCCGATCTTATTTTTATAAGGTTGTTGGGAAGTACCCATATAAAAGTACTCTCAGGAGATTGTCAGACCAGAAGCCAAGGTTCATATCTCAAGGAAGTAAGGGTTAGACCTTAACTTGAGTGGGTAATTCATAATTACTCGAAACCAAGAGAACTCAAGTAAGTCTAAGATAATGAAGTTGGATGAAGAAGATATCGGAGGACAATCAAGGCCAAAGAAAAACAAAAGATCGAAGGGTTTGACTATACCAAAAACTAATGACTATTAGAAAGATTCCTTTCATGGAACCTAAAGTAACCAAAAGGAAGATAACTAGCATAAACTAGAAGCCATGATTGGATGGACTAAATGAGTCTAATCCATTCGTAGGACTAGAGAACCAGAACCATGCCTATTGTAAATACCTTACTAAGTACCATTACTTTCGTTATGGTAGTAAGGGAAAATAATACCTTACTTTAAACAAATCCTTTAGAATTAGGTTTGGACATCGCAGCTGGTACACCATAGTGCCATATTACACCGCAGCTGGAGTACCACAGCTGGTAGAACCAAGTTATGTGTACCCAAATAGGAAGATGTCACCACAACCATTAGTAAAGTCCATTAACACAATAAGATGTCTTAATCCAAGAATCTTTGGAGAGTAAGCCTAGAAGCTTAGAGTGTTGGAAGAAATCATAGAATTAAAGAAAGTATCGATGCCGGACATCGGAAGACTCCGGGAAGGATCTGGACAAGGGATATATTCAATTATATCTACTAAGATCACCATGGAATTTGAAAGGATCGTGATCCGTTCAAGTCGATTCCACGTTCCGAAACATGAGAGCGTTCGAACTTCGGACGATGTTCGCTTTAAGGGGGAGAGGCTGTAATATCCCGGGTTTAGAGGCAACAAAATGAGAGAACACCAAAGTGTGCATTGCATTCATGCATAGAAAATCCGGGAATTTTCGCGCTTCAAATAAAACTTACCACAATGAATCGAAGTTTCACTTGACTTGCTGGAATTGAAGTAGATCATCAAGTCAAGCGTTATAAACTTCACTGTGATCTTTGCTAAAACCTTATTTTGGGTAGAGGTGATTTGATCTATGGGCTAGATCAAATAGAAGTAGATTTACAACAAACAACACCTTAAGTAAGGATCAACTACAAGATCTTATAAAGGATCTCAACATGCCATTCCTTACAACAACACATGAATAATTATTCAATCCTAAATCAAAGAACACAATTAATTAAGAAACTATTCTTTACTTATCTTATCCATGTCTTCTACTAAATAAATGTTCATACCATGAGTCGCATGGTATATCTTTTCAACTACAATAATTGAATCCATGTCAAGGACATTCAAATTTATTCTTAATTAACTTTGACATTCCAACCTTGTTTCCCAACTCATATCATTAAACCTAAAGAAAGGAGAGAATCATTCATATGCTTATTCTATCCATTAGATAGAACCTACAATACTATTTAAACCTTATCCAAGTGAGGTACTTGTTGATACTAATCAATGATACATGAAATATAAGTCAAGTGCTAAACCCTACTTAACCTAGCTCATACTTGATGGTAAGTATGAACCTATTCTTCTAGTAATTATAGAGAGGCAAGTGTTGTGATCATTACAACTTGTTAATGATCATAAACCCTAGAGAACCCTACTTATTCATAAGAGCTCAACCTAAAGAGGTATACTCAAGTATATGGACTAATACTTGATCTTGGAGAGAGAACCATGATTCACTAATGAATTATTAGAAAGCCATACCTTGATTATTACAAATTGGGTAATGATCATAAAACCTAAGAATCCAAGAGAGTGTGAAGAGAGAAGGATTAGAGAAGAGAGAGTAGTGAGAATTAAGTGGATCAAGTTTAATGCATGATCTTTTCTTATAAATTGAGATGACAAGTTAAACCTATATATGTGATGCATAGATCTCATTCTTCACATGAAATAATAAGTAACTCATTAGTAGTTAACCAAACCAATACTCATGCCTTGTATAGAGTAGTAATGATATTGTATTTAAACCTTGCCTATCCAAACATTTGAGACCAACCTAGCATTGCCCTGATACAATAATTTCTACCTAAGTGAGGAGGATAACCCAAGCCACTAAAACATAACCAAAGCTTATGCTCATATGCTAATTCTAGTTGTGTATCACATTGGTGATCACTACTTAAACCCTAAACTACATTTGAATTCCAACTCATGGATTAACTTGGGATTATAATTAGAACCCTGCCATACCTCATGCCTAGTTATACTTCAATTTAGTGAAGCTTATGCAAAACCCTAAACCTTTCAAGTAGAATTCACACCACATAGAATATCATGTCCTAACTTGTGTATCATGTATCACAAGTATAAATTAAGCCATATATACCTAAGCTTAAACATTATTGAAGTAAGTAAAGTGAACAATGATAAGCTTGGGAATTATATTAACAAGTTCAAGCCGGAATTTGCTAAAGCAAGATTAGTGAATATAGTGTTGATTCAACCATTTTCTTAAACCTTTGAAAACAATTCTTCACATAAAATCATGAACCTTTCCACATTCTCAACACCATTTAATTTAAACTCTAAATCATGATATAAAATATATAGGAACAATTAATATTGTTAAGTAAGAACAAAAACCTAATAACATGTCTACCATACACTGGATCTAAAATTTAAATCATTTAAACAGAAATGGTTCCTAAATTATAAAAGAATGGAGATCAATATCTTAACCAGTTCCATTTTAATTAAACCTCACAAAGTGTCACTCTAATCAAAATACAATATTTGTTTAAACAATAAAACCATGCGAGTAAGCATGATTATCAAGTTATCTTAATACTCAAATATTTTAGAACCCGCAAAACAAAGCGAAATTCAAATTTGAATTAAAACCAGAAAATAAAAACGAGAAAAAGGAAATAACAAATAGAAAAGGTGAGAGAGGGGCTTACCTTGCCGAGGCCAAGCCAAGTGACCGCAGCAGGCCCAAGCCAGCGCCAACACGGCCCAGCAGACAGCCCGCATTGGTAGCCCGGCCCACCAACAAAGCAGCCCGGACCACCGTACCGGTTCGGCGAGGAAGAAAAGCGATCCCTCTTCTTCCTCAACGACGACAACGCACGAGCACGTCCGGCCACGTCGTCGGCTGCCGATAGGGATGATCTCGGACGCCAAGACCCCGCCTAACGCTCAATTGAAGTTGCACCGAGTCCGTGTGGTCCAAAATTCGCCAAGATTCGTGCCCGTAGCACTCAACACCATCGCCGCCGCATCTGTGCCGTCTCCGGCGAGTTGCCGTCGCTTCCAAGCTCCACTCGAGCTATAAAAGCACGAACAGACGCGCACAAACCCTAGCTACACTCAGATCCCATCCATTATCTCTCTATCCCTCGCCATTTTTCTCAAACACCGAAGCCATCACCGACGGGTTCTCCGGCTAGCCGGTGTTTGAGGACACCCTGAGGTCCATCATGTAGTCTCGGGGAAGCGCCGGACTCCGTAGATCATCCCGTGGAAGGAATCGAGCGGAAGCTTTCCAGCCTGATCGAATTTCATCAAGTTCGCCGCGGTGGTTCGCCGGAATCCGTGACCTTGTCGTCGTCTCCGACCACCAACGCCTCCGTCGACCACACCATCATCCTCAGGGTAAGCGTACGCACCTCAGGGGCTTTCTATTTTGCATTAGCATCTACGGTAGCCTTCGATTGATCCTTCGCCGGAGTAGCACCGCCGCAAAGCTCGCCGACGGCGTAGCTCCGATGAACCCCTGAGACAATAACCACCACCAGTGAGATTTCCCTTGTTGTTCGATTCGATTGAGCCTAGTAGCCCATCCTATCGTGCCGTAAATCGGCGGCGTCGTCTTCTAGCGGCGCCGCGTCAAGCCGCCGGCGAGAACGACGTGTCTCGCCTCGTCGGCAACGTTGACTGGTCGTTGCCCGCGTGGCAACCGACCTGATCCAATGGCCCCACTAGTCGATTGTCCGGAGCTAGATCCGAATCGGTACAAATAGCATTTTCACGTTTAATTTAAAAACCAGGAAATATCCGAAACTTTGCGGAAATAGATAAAATTCATTTCAAATCAGAAAAATATAAATAATATATCAAAATGCTCACAAAAATAAACTCTATTCAAATAAAATATAAAACAAAAATGTGTGTCAAAATAAAATTTCACTTATTTTTAACCTTATTAATTATGTCATTTCAATTATTTAAAATACAATTTGAATTCAATAATTAGTGAAGTTTCAAAATTAAATTTTAACTATTCAGTAACTAAGTAAAATGTTAGGATTAATTTTATTTACCATATTTGCATTAAATTAATTATTAGTGGTAATTCATAAACCCTAATTTACAAATTACTATTTACTATTTTCTTTAAATAGTAAAACCTCAAGAAAAGATTATAAGCCAATATTATTTTGGTAAATCAAAATTTATTTACTTAAACATCTTTAGTTAACAAGTTGATTATTTTAAACCCTAATAACCATTATTAAACCTCGATTCTTAATTAAACCAAAATAGGAGTACTCTAATTATTAAATCTTGTGAAGATTAATAAAATGTCAAACCATCAGTAATTTTTATTCAAAGTAATTAATAACCACAACTCTATTACCAATTATCATTTTAGGAGTTGTACCATAACTTAGAAACCCTAGTTTCAATTTGAGTAAAACCTTGATCTCATTATTTCATGTGATCATCCTAAATTAGTGCAAACCTCAAACCCTAAAGATTTAACCATGTGATCATTCCACTTTAGCAGTAACTCTAAAACCCTAGTTATATGTCACATGTGATCATGTGAGATTCATCTATACCTATAGAACCTTAATAAGAAACCAATGAATGCCTGCTTATGATCTACTAGCATAAACCAAGTCACATGAGATTATCATTTCATGTTCCTATTCTTAATTAAAACCTATATGATCCACTAATGTCACCTAGGTATAAACCCTAACTTGTTAATTGGATTAGTACCATTGATCACCAATCCATTATACCACACCATTAAGATCAACCTCAACCATCAAACCCTAGTAGAACCATAATGATAAACCCTAGAACCAATCTTGTGTAGTAATACACATCACATGCTCCTATTCCCTCGAACCCTATTCAGGAAGTGATAAACCATCTAGTTTAGAAGCCATTAATCATTACTTAGTGAAGCAAATATGAAACCATAGTAAGCCCTAATAGCTAATTATAGAACCATCTTGATAACCATCCTTTGATATGATGCTTAGAATAAACCATAGCAATAAACCTACCCATTCTTGCTATATAGAAACCCCAATCCAAATTAAGAACCAACTAGTTCCTATTTAGTGAAAATAAAGGAATCCAATAGTAAACCCTAGAAAGCCATAGCTCCTATGTATAGTAGTTCATCTTCTTATTTAATCTGCTTCTTCAAAAGTTATTATTTTGAAGTACAAATGTTAATCAAACCATAGAAGCCATAGTTCTTATTTGAAATACTCATTATTTCTTAAACAACATGTTCTTCAAAAGTTATTCTTTTGAAGTATAGTATAAGTAATCATCAACCTTGTTCTGTAGAACTTAAAATTGACAACTGTTCTTTACATATTATTCCACCACTATTCTTTATGTGTATGATTGTTATGATGCCTTATATCACTTGGTTATGATGCTAATATAACCAAACCCTAATAAGAACCTTGTTTGAGAACCATTCTAAAAGTGCAACCAACCCTAAAGAAATCTTTACAACTCATACATCCTAAATCATCAAGGTTAGGTTACGCTTGGGACGAATGCATCTCATGCTATGCATTATAGCATCTTTGCCAGTTCTTTAAACATTGTCCTTACCGGACGATGATGGTATTTCAGCATTTGGAGTTATCACGTATCGAAGCTTTTGCCTGCATAATCTTGCAGTCAAGAAAGGCAAGTTCATCGCTTTCTCATGTCATTGATTATTTTTATCAAATTATATACAAAGTACTATACTTATCACTCATGCATTGAAAAGCAAAGTATTATTTTACAATTATGAATATGACTATGTGGTGGGCAATGGAACCATGGTATGTGTTGATATGGTGGAGGTTCCATTGCATGGGTTATATCACCCTAGGATTAATTACCAATGCCGTCCAGTGATTCTAGCGCCGTACATATCGCGTTGACCATAAGATCTATAATGGCTCTGGGGAAGTCAGCTGTATCTTTTCCCTTCTGCACGCCAACGGATTGGTAGAGACGGTGGGGTGTTGGAGGCACTTCCGCAATAGGTTGGGATATCCTTTTAAATCCCCATCCATTAGTGATGTTAATCTCTACCATCTATGAGGGATTGTCCGGAGTACACCATGAGTAAAGCCGTATTATCGGGGAAGTCTACCGGAGGTGTACGGTTGGACAAAAGGGTGGGTTTGCGGGGTCGCGGAGAAGGCGGTGATTGGCTTGGACCTTACACCCGGCCCCACACCAAGGAAGTGTGGACGGGAATGATCACCCGGTTGGTATCAAGGATAAGTTCTCTTATGGGAAAAGTAACGCACCTCTGCGAGAGGATACCGAATTGTGATCGTCACTCCTCGTTCGGGAAGGGAACTGCGAACGCGGCAGAAAGGAACTCCACGAAGTTCTAGTCAACTCGTGAAGACCGACGGGCATAGTTTTCGAATAAAATAAACCTTTTGAAGAAATGTTTACAAAAACTTGCATTGGCCTATGACTTTCCGGTCTATGGCTGTAGCTAGTGCATGATACACATATTTCCTAATATGAACTTGCTGAGTACGCTCGTACTCATTCTATCTCGTTTGAACCCCCTTCTTAGATCAATGCACCGAAGGAGAAACTACCGTGGAACTCGAAGACAAAGGAGTCAACTGCAACAAGATGAAGAATCCAATCAAAGAAGTCAATGGAGTCAACTCCTGCATTAGTTATTATGGAAACCTAGACTAGTAATAGAGGGGAACCTTTCCCAAATCATAGCACCTAAGTAGCTAGATTTCTATAGCAAGCCAAGTAGCTCTTAAACTTGAGTTAGCAATAAGATAGACTACGAGTCGTTCTTCACGGAGTTTTATTTGAAGTTTTACCTCACTCGTAAAGTAGGAGGTCTGTGTGGATCTTATGTAAACAGTTCGTGTGTACTGCTATAGACATACCTTGGACTCGCATATGTTTCTGTTGTACCACTCTGAGAGATGTAATATGAGTGGAACGGTGTTTCACTTGTGTTATGTCAACGACTTGTGTACTACACCATGCAGTGGTACGCTGGGTCATCACAGTATGCTAAAAAAGGCTTGGTCCACAGTGGTTCGAGGAGGAGGACCTGCTCTGTCGATTGTGATGGGGATCCTTCGACAGTTTGCTGCAGGCTTGAGTCGTCAACCGACAATTTTGGAGGTGCCGATGCTTTCTCCTTGACTGAGCAATAACTTCATAGAATACTCCGTCTGGAATAGGGGAGGACATGGATCCAATGTTTGCCAGGGCATCTGCTTCTTCATTGCTGGCTCTGCCGATGTGTTTGAGTTCGCACCCTTCAAATTTGGCTTCCATATTCTGGTATAATTGACGGTAGGCAATCATATTATCGTTGTCTGCGTCGCATAAATTCATCGACTGCTGCACCAGCAGATTCGAGTCTCCGTAAATTTCCAGGCGTGTTGCTCCACATGCTTTTGCCATCCTCATTCCATGCAATAGTGCTTCATATTCTGCTTCGTTATTTGTCGGCAGGGGAAGTTCATGCGCAGGATATACTTCATCTTGTCTCCTTGTGGTGATATCAGTATAACTCCCGCGCCTGCGCCTGTGCTCCGCTTCGATCCGTCAAAGTACATTGTCCATGAGCCAGACATGTCGGGTGCTGCCGGAGTTTGCGACTGGATCCAGTCTGCCACGAAATCTGGGAGAACTTGAGATTTGATTGATGTCCGATTGACGTAGGTTATGTCGTGTGGTGCTATCTCGATGGCCCATTGAGATACTCGACCCGTAGCTTCTGGGTTGGTAAGTATATTCTTCGATGGTGCTTCGCTTACCACAATAATCGGGTGCTCCGTGAAATAATGGCGCAGTTTACGAGCTGTTCTCCATACCGCGTATGCCAACTTCTAGTGATGAGGATATCTCTGTTTCGCTGGCGTGAGTACTTCGCTGAGGTAGTAAACGGGTCATTGCACACCATGAACTCTTCCTGCCTCCTCTTGTTCAACAACTAGGACGCTGCTAAAGACTTGCACCGTTGCTGCTATGTACATGAGCAATGTTTCCTTTTCTCGCGGGGTTACAAGTACTGGAGATGTCGATAAGATCTTCTTTAGGTTATCGAAAGATTCCTGCGCCTCGTTTGTCCACTCGAACTTTTCTGACTTCTTCATCAAACTATAGAAGGGCAAGGCTTTCTCTCCTAGCTTTGCGATGAATCTGCTGAGCGCTGCTAGCCGTCCTGCCAACTGTTGTACTTGGTGCAAATTCTTTGGCGGCTCCATATCGAGAATAGCTTTGATCTTCAAGGGGTTGGCCTCTATCCCTCTAGCTGAGATGAAGTACCCGAGTACTTGTCCTCCCGACACCCCGAAGAAACATTTCTTCGGGTTTAGCTTGATTTTGTACCTGTCGAGATTGTCGAATGTTTCTCGTAGATCTTCGATAAGAGTAGCAGCCTGCTTGGTCTTGACCATGATATCATCGATGTAGACCTCGATATTCCTTCCGATTTGCTCTCCAAGACAGGCTTGCATACACCGTTGATAAGTCGCTCCTGCGTTTTTCAACCCAAAAGTCATAACGTTGTAGCAGAAAACGCCGTGCGGGGTGATGAACGCAGTTAACTCTTGGTCCTCTTTCTTGAGCTTGATCTGGTTATACCCGGAGTATGCATCGAGAAAAGAGAGACGGTCACATCCTTCTGTAGAATCGACTATCTGGTCAATGCGAGGCAGCGGGAAGTGGTCCTTAGGGCAATGCTTATTGAGACTTGTGTAATCGATACACATGCGAAGAGCTGTTGTATCTTTCTTTGGCACCATGACTGGGTTGGCTACCCACTCGGCTTCTTTAAGCTCCCGAATGAATCCAGCCTTGCGGAGCCGACTAATTTCTTCACCGATTGCTTTTCTCTTCGGCTCTGAAAACCGGCGCATCGTCAGCAGTACAGGTTTGGCTTTTGGGTCAACATTGATGGCGTGCTCAGCGAGTTCCCTGGGAATACCTGGCATGTCGGATGGTTCCCATGCAAATATTTCCCAGCGCTCACGGAGGAACTCGATGAGCGCGCTTTCCTATGCGACAGCAAGATCTGCCGAAGTATTGACTGTCTTCTTCGGGTCCGAAGGGTGCACTTGCTGTTTCTTTGCTTCCTTTGCGACGTCAAATTCATCGGATCTTGCGCTCCGATTGTCGGCTGGTGGCTTCGTGTGGTTTGTAATAGCGTCGAGTGCGTTAAGCTCTTCCTTAACCCCGAACTTTGAAGCGATCTTCTGGAAATCCCTGTCACAGCTGTCTGAACGAGAGAAGCCTCCGTGAATGGTTATTGCTGTCCCATTATTGCCTGGCATCTTCAACTTCAGATACGCGTAATGAGGTACTGCCATGAATTTAGCAAACGATGGTCTGCCTAGAATGGCGTGATATTGAGATTCCCAATCGACCACTTCGAATTCAATTTTCTCCTTTCTGAAGTTGCTGGGTGTGCCGAAAACTACATCCAGAGATATTTTACCAAGAGAGTAAGCGGGTCGGATTGGGATGATGCTGTGGAATCCTGTGTTAGACTCCCTTAGCATGTCAACTGTTAGACCCATTGCTTTCATTGTGCTGGCGAACAACAGGTTCAGACCGCTCCCTCCATCCATGAATACCTTGCTCATGTTGTATCCTCCGATCTGCGCTTCAAGGACCAGAGCAGCGTGACCAGGCCTGTGATGACCCAGCGTACCACTGCATGGTGTAGTACACAAGTCGTTGACATAACACAAGTGAAACACCGTTCCACTCATATTACATCTCTCAGAGTGGTACAACAGAAACATATGCGAGTCCAAGGTATGTCTATAGCAGTACACACGAACTGTTTACATAAGATCCACACAGACCTCCTACTTTACAGTGAGGTAAAACTTCAAATAAAACTCCAGAAGAACGACTCGTAGTCTATCTTATTGCTAACTCAAGTTTAAGAGCTACTTGGCTTGCTATAGAAATCTAGCTACTTAGGTGCTATGATTTGGGAAAGGTTCCCCTCTATTACTAGTCTAGGTTTCCATAATAACTAATGCAGGAGTTGACTCCATTGACTTCTTTGATTGGATTCTTCATCTTGTTGCAGTTGACTCCTTTGTCTTCGAGTTCCACGGTAGTTTCTCCTTCGGTGCATTGATCTAAGAAGGGGTTCAAACGAGATAGAATGAGTACGAGCGTACTCAGCAAGTTCATATTAGGAAATATGTGTATCATGCACTAGCTACAGCCATAGACCAGAAAGTCATAGGCCAATGCAAGTTTTTGTAAACATTTCTTCAAAAGGTTTATTTTATTCTGAAAACTATGCCCGTCAGTCTTCACAGGTTAACTAGAACTTCGTGGAGTTCCTTTCTGCCGCGTTCGCAGCTTCCCTTCCCGAACGAGGAGTGACGAGTCACAATTCGAGTATCCTCTCGCAGAGGTGCGTTACTTTTCCCATAAGAGAACTTATCCTTGATACCAACCGGGTGATCGTTCCCGTCCACACTTCCTTGGTGTGGGGCCAGGTGTAAGGTCCAAGCCAATCACCGCCTTCTCCGCGACCCCGCAAACCCACCCTTTTGTCCAACCGTACACCTCCAGTAGACTTCCCCGATAATACGGCTTTACTCATGGTGTACTCCGGACAATCCCTCATAGATGGTAGAGATTAACATCACTAATGGATGGGGATTTAAAAGGATATCCCAACCTATTGCGGCGAGTGCCTCCAACACCCCACCGTCTCTACCAATCCGTTGGCGTGCGAAGGGAAAAGATACAGCTGACTTCCCCGAGCCATTATAGATCTTATGGTCAACGCGATATGTACGGCGCTAGAATCACCGGACGGCATTGGTAATTAATCCTAGGGTGATATAACCCATGCAATGGAACCTCCACCATATCAACACATACCATGGTTCCATTGCCCACCACATAGTCATATTCATAATTGTAAAATAATACTTTGCTTTTCAATGCATGAGTGATAAGTATAGTACTTTGTATATAATTTGATAAAAATAATCAATGATATGAGCAAGCGATGAACTTGCCTTTCTTGACTGCAAGATTATGCAGGCAAAAGCTTCGATACGTGATAACTCCAAATGCTGAAATACCATCATCGTCCGGTAAGGACAATGTTTAAAGAACTGGCAAAGATGCTATAATGCATAGTATGAGATGCATTCGTCCCAAGCGTAACCTAACCTTGATGATTTAGGATGTATGAGTTGTAAAGATTTCTTTAGGGTTGGTTGCACTTTTAGAATGGTTCTCAAACAAGGTTCTTATTAGGGTTTGGTTATATTAGCATCATAACCAAGTGATATAAGGCATCATAACAATCATACACATAAAGAATAGTGGTGGAATAATATGTAAAGAACAGTTGTCAATTTTAAGTTCTACAGAACATGGTTGATGATTACTTATACTATACTTCAAAAGAATAACTTTTGAAGAACATGTTGTTTAAGAAATAATGAGTATTTCAAATAAGAACTATGGCTTCTATGGTTTGATTAACATTTGTACTTCAAAAGAATAACTTTTGAAGAACAGATTAAATAAGAAGATGAACTACTATACATAGGAGCTATGGCTTTCTAGGGTTTACTATTGGATTCCTTTATTTTCACTAAATAGGAACTAGTTGGTTCTTAATTTGGATTGGGGTTTCTATATAGCAAGAATGGGTAGGTTTATTGCTATGGTTTATTCTAAGCATCATATCAAAGGATGGTTATCAAGATGGTTCTATAATTAGCTATTAGGGCTTACTATGGTTTCATATTTGCTTCACTAAGTAATGATTAATGGCTTCTAAACTAGATGGTTTATCACTTCCTGAATAGGGTTCAGGGGAATAGGAGCATGTGATGTGTATTACTACACAAGATTGGTTCTAGGGTTTATCATTATGGTTCTACTAGGGTTTGATGGTTGAGGTTGATCTTAATGGTGTGGTATAATGGATTGGTGATCAATGGTACTAATCCAATTAACAAGTTAGGGTTTATACCTAGGTGACATTAGTGGATCATATAGGTTTTAATTAAGAATAGGAACATGAAATGATAATCTCATGTGACTTGGTTTATGCTAGTAGATCATAAGCGAGGCATTCATTGGTTTCTTATTAAGGTTCTATAGGTATAGATGAATCTCACATGATCACATGTGACATATAACTAGGGTTTTAGAGTTACTGCTAAAGTGGAATGATCACATGGTTAAATCTTTAGGGTTTGAGGTTTGCACTAATTTAGGATGATCACATGAAATAATGAGATCAAGGTTTTACTCAAATTGAAACTAGGGTTTCTAAGTTATGGTACAACTCCTAAAATGATAATTGGTAATAGAGTTGTGGTTATTAATTACTTTGAATAAAAATTACTGATGGTTTGACATTTTATTAATCTTCACAAGATTTAATAATTAGAGTACTCCTATTTTGGTTTAATTAAGAATCGGGGTTTAATAATGGTTATTAGGGTTTAAAATAATCAACTTGTTAACTAAAGATGTTTAAGTAAATAAATTTTGATTTACCAAAATAATATTGGCTTATAATCTTTTCTTGAGGTTTTACTATTTAAAGAAAATAGTAAATAGTAATTTGTAAATTAGGGTTTATGAATTACCACTAATAATTAAGTTAATGCAAATATGGTAAATAAAATTAATCCTAACATTTTACTTAGTTACTGAATAGTTAAAATTTAATTTTGAAACTTCACTAATTATTGAATTCAAATTGTATTTTAAATAATTGAAATGACATAATTAATAAGGTTAAAAATAAGTGAAATTTTATTTTGACACACATTTTTGTTTTATATTTTATTTGAATAGAGTTTATTTTTGTGAGCATTTTGATATATTATTTATATTTTTCTGATTTGAAATGAATTTTATCTATTTCTGCAAAGTTTCAGATATTTCCTGGTTTTTAAATTAAACAGAAAATGCTATTTGTACCGATTCAGATCTAGCTCCAGACACTGACTAGTGGGGCCATTGACTGGGTCAGTTGCCACGCGGGCAACGACCAGTCAACGTTGCTGACGAGGCGAGACACGTCGTTCTCGCCGGCGGCTTGACGCCGGCGGCCAGTAGAAGACGACGCCGCCGATTTACGGCACGATAGGATGGGCTACTAGGCTCAATCGAATCGAACAACAAGGGAAATCTACTGGTGGTGGTTATTGTCTCAGGGGTTCATCGGAGCTACGCCGTCGGCGAGCTTTGCGGCGGTGCTACTCCGGCGAAGGATCAATCGAAGGCTACCGTAGATGCTAATGCAAAATAGAAAGCCCCTGAGGTGCGTACGCTTACCCTGAGGATGATGGTGTGGTCGACGGAGGCGTTGGTGGTCGGGGACGACGACAAGGTCACGGATTCCGGCGAACCACCGCGGCAGAACTTGATGAAATTCGATCACCGGGAAAGCTTCCGCTCGATTCCTTCCACCGGGATGATCTACGAGTCTGGCGCTTCCCCGAGACTACATGATGGACCCTGGGGTGTCCTCAAACACCGGCTAGCCGGAGAACCTGTCGGTGATGGCTTCGGTGTTTGAGAAAAATGGCGAGGGATAGAGAGATAATGGATGGGATCTGAGTGTAGCTAGGGTTTGTGCGCGTCTGTTCGTGCTTTTATAGCTCGAGTGGAGCTTGGAAGCGACGGCAACTCGCCGGAGACGGCACGGATGCGGCGGCGATGGTGTTGAGTGCTACGGGCACGAATCTTGGCGAATTTTGGACCACACGGACTCGGTGCAACTTCAATTGAGCGTTGGGCGGGGTCTTGGCGTCCGAGATCATCCCTATCGAGCGGCGACGACGTGGCCGGGACGTGCTCGTGCGTTGTCGTCGTTGAGGAAGAAGAGGGATCGCTTTTCTTCCTCGCCGAACCCGTACGGTGGTCCGGGCTGCTTTGTTGGTGGGCCGGGCTACCAATGCGGGCTCGCTGTCGGGCCGTGTTGGCGCCGGCTTGGGCTGCTGCGCCGCTCGGCTTGGCCTCGGCAAGGTAAGCCCTCTCTCACCTTTTCTATTTGTTATTTCCTTTTCTGTTTTTATTTTCTGGTTTTAATTCAAATTTGAATTCCGCTTTGTTTTGCAGGTTCTAAAATATTTGAGTATTAAGATAACTTGATAATCATGCTTACTGCATGGTTTTATTGTTTAAACAAATATTGTATTTTGATTAGAGTGACACTTTGTGAGGTTTAATTAAAATGGAACTGGTTAAGATATTGATCTCCATTCTTTTATAATTTAGGAACCATTTCTGTTTAAATGATTTAAATTTTAGATCCAGTGTATGGTAGACATGTTATTAGGTTTTTGTTCTTACTTAACAATATTAATTGTTCCTATATATTTTATATCATGATTTAGAGTTTAAATTAAATGGTGTTGAGAATGTGGAAAGGTTCATGATTTTATGTGAAGAATTGTTTTCAAAGGTTTAAGAAAATGGTTGAATCAACACTATATTCACTAATCTTGCTTTAGCAAATTCTGGCTTGAACTTGTTAATATAATTCCCAAGCTTATCATTGTTCACTTTACTTACTTCAATAATGTTTAAGCTTAGGTATATATGGCTTAATTTATACTTGTGATACATGATACACAAGTTAGGACATGATATTCTATGTGGTGTGAATTCTACTTGAAAGGTTTAGGGTTTTGCATAAGCTTCACTAAATTGAAGTATAACTAGGCATGAGGTATGGCAGGGTTCTAATTATAATCCCAAGTTAATCCATGAGTTGGAATTCAAATGTAGTTTAGGGTTTAAGTAGTGATCACCAATGTGATACACAACTAGAATTAGCATATGAGCATAAGCTTTGGTTATGTTTTAGTGGCTAGGGTTATCCTCCTCACTTAGGTAGAATTATTGTATCAGGGCAATGCTAGGTTGATCTCAAATGTTTGGATAGGCAAGGTTTAAATACAATATCATTACTACTCTATACAAGGCATGAGTATTGGTTTGGTTAACTACTAATGAGTTACTTATTATTTCATGTGAAGAATGAGATCTATGCATCACATATATAGGTTTAACTTGTCATCTCAATTTATAAGACAAGATCATGCATTAAACTTGATCCACTTAATTCTCACTACTCTCTCTTCTCTAATCCTTCTCTCTTCACACTCTCTTGGATTCTTAGGTTTTATGATCATTACCCAATTTGTAATAATCAAGGTATGGCTTTCTAATAATTCATTAGTGAATCATGGTTCTCTCTCCAAGATCAAGTATTAGTCCATATACTTGAGTATACCTCTTTAGGTTGAGCTCTTATGAATAAGTAGGGTTCTCTAGGGTTTATGATCATTAACAAGTTGTAATGATCACAACACTTGCCTCTCTATAATTACTAGAAGAATAGGTTCATACTTACCATCAAGTATGAGCTAGGTTAAGTAGGGTTTAGCACTTGACTTATATTTCATGTATCATTGATTAGTATCAACAAGTACCTCACTTGGATAAGGTTTAAATAGTATTGTAGGTTCTATCTAATGGATAGAATAAGCATATGAATGATTCTCTCCTTTCTTTAGGTTTAATGATATGAGTTGGGAAACAAGGTTGGAATGTCAAAGTTAATTAAGAATAAATTTGAATGTCCTTGACATGGATTCAATTATTGTAGTTGAAAAGATATACCATGCGACTCATGGTATGAACATTTATTTAGTAGAAGACATGGATAAGATAAGTAAAGAATAGTTTCTTAATTAATTGTGTTCTTTGATTTAGGATTGAATAATTATTCATGTGTTGTTGTAAGGAATGGCATGTTGAGATCCTTTATAAGATCTTGTAGTTGATCCTTACTTAAGGTGTTGTTTGTTGTAAATCTACTTCTATTTGATCTAGCCCATAGATCAAATCACCTCTACCCAAAATAAGGTTTTAGCAAAGATCACGATGAAGTTTATAACGCTTGACTTGATGATCTACTTCAATTCCAAGCAAGTCAAGTGAAACTTCGACTCATCGTGGTAAGTTTTATTTGAAGCGCGAAAATTCCCGGATTTTCTATGCATGAATGCAATGCACACTTTGGTGTTCTCTCATTTTGTTGCCTCTAAACCTGGGATATTACAGCCTCTCCCCCTTAAACTGAACTTCGTCCCGAAGTTCGAACGCTCTCATGTTTCGGAACGTGGAACTGACTTGAACGGATCACGATCCTTTCAAATTCCATGGTGATCTTAGTAGATATAATTGAATATACCCCTTGTCCAGATCCTTCCTGGAGTCTTCTGATGTCTGGCACTGATACTTTCTTTAATTCTATGATTTCTTCCAACACTCTAAGCTTCTAGGCTTACTCTCCAAAGATTCTTGGATTAAGACATCTTATTGTGTTAATGGACTTTACTAATGGTTGTGGTGACCACTTCCTATTTGGGTACACATAACTTGGTTCTACCAGCTGTGGTACTCCAGCTGCGGTGTAATATGGCACTATGGTGTACCAGCTGCGATGTCCAAACCTAATTCTAAAGGATTTGTTTAAAGTAAGGTATTGTTTTCCCTTACTACCATAACGAAAGTAATGGTACTTAGTAAGGTATTTACAATAGGCATGGTTCTGGTTCTCTAGTCCTACGAATGGATTAGACTCATTTAGTCCATCCAATCATGGCTTCTAGTTTATGCTAGTTATCTTCCTTTTGGTTACTTTAGGTTCCATGAAAGGAATCTTTCTAATAGTCATTAGTTTTTGGTATAGTCAAACCCTTCGATCTTTTGTTTTTCTTTGGCCTTGATTGTCCTCCGATATCTTCTTCATCCAACTTCATTATCTTAGACTTACTTGAGTTCTCTTGGTTTCGAGTAATTATGAATTACCCACTCAAGTTAAGGTCTAACCCTTACTTCCTTGAGATATGAACCTTGGCTTCTGGTCTGACAATCTCCCGAGAGTACTTTTATATGGGTACTTCCCAACAACCTTATAAAAATAAGATCGGACTTCCTCTCGGCTCGGACCTTTTTCTCCGTCTATCATACTCCAAATCATATTTTAATACTTCTCCTTCAACCTTGCTCTCCCCTTGGAGTTTACTAATGGTCATCAAACTTCCTTTCTTCTAATCATTAAACTCCAAGGTTAGAAGTTTAGTCTTGGTCTAACTTGTAGTTTGTACTTTTCTAGAGTCTCACGAAGAATTCTTTGTGGTGTATCCACTCAGTTGTGGGTATCCATTATGAATTCTCCGACTAAATATTTACCAACTACGGGATACCAGCTATGAAATACTAGCTGCGGAATCCCCCTTTCTTTTAGGTAAAGAAATGTTCAAGCTGTGGCTATCTGGTACCAGCTGCAGACTACCTAGTACCAGATGTAGCTTATTGGATACCAGCTGTGGCTATGTTGTGGTTGTCAATATCTACCTACCAGCTGTGGCTACTTACATAGCTTTAGTTAAGATATACCTCACTTTACATACTTTTCCTTCATGATTATCCTATATCAGCTGCGGTCTTATTATACCAGCTACGACTTCACTTGTCTATTTTCCTTCTTCCAGGGTTTGTTTTGCAAGAAACCACTTGTTGACACTATGAAAATAGTATTGTAAGTGACTTTGCTTGCATTCCCTTCTTCCATAACGAATATGGCTCTACTTCTACTGCTCCATATTCACTATTTTTTTTCACTTTCCTGGTACTTCCATGTTGAAATACCCTTGATTAAGGATAAAAGTGAGTTTTGATTGGTCTTTCCTTTAGAGTATTGTGGTTGCTTCCCACAATTTGACTTCCTTCATCTAGTGAACCTTCATCTTTTCTTCAAAATCTCCAGAATTCGTCACTTCCTCACACGAATACCTTTACCCTCTAGACCTATAACATCAAGTAAGAGCTTGATATTGCAACATGCATTTGCATATCAAAGTCAAACTTCATGTATGGATCTAGTCAATCAATGAAAATCCAATAAAATCCAAGAAGATTCAGCTTTGTGCTTATAATACACATCGTTATATGCCTGAATATAAAAGTTGGGTAAGACATCCCTAAACATCAGGTTCAGATGTGTAGTATATAACACCACATAAGATAGGTTTAGGTCGTGATACTTAGCACAAATACGTGAATTTCTACTATTTGTCTCAACATTTATCTCAATTGCACATTTGCAATGAGACAATTTGAAACAAAATGGCCTGGGATAGTTGAAGTTAACCTAGTTTTCTTTGGAAGTACTAACAAAATAGTATACCATATATATGTGCTATTGAGGACTACTTCCTATAATATAATTAGTTCTAACATGTCTACTCTAAACACATGATTGTTTAGAATATACCACCTATAACTCCCGGATTTCTCTATGTGATATGCTCTAAATAAGCCTTCTTTAAATTAAGGACTATGGTTCTAACATTCTTGACACAGTTTCCAGGATTTTAAGGCCTAAGCTTTCGAACTATTCCCTAAATCCTACTCCTTATCATCCTTTTGTTATCGTACTTATGATGTTCTTCTCCCTCACATCATGATTCTCAAGTGAATCATATACTGGTTACCAACTTTACCATGAAAAGTAGAGTTGTATAACTCCTATCACTCTTCCTTACCTCCTATGATTGACTCATCATAGACATATACTACCTCATATAACTTATCTACATTACTTAACATCAGTCATTTGACATTTTAACTAACTTTCACTTAACTATAACTTGCATTGGTATACTTCTTCCAATAGGATATCTTCCTTATGGTTGTATCCTCTCTTTGGACTACCATGTATTGTATACCAACTGGGGTCTACTACCACCCATTATCTTAAGCTTCAATGGGGTTCTAGTTATTTGGAATGAAGCAAGATAACTAATTAACCTTATTTAAGAAATGTAGATAAGAAAGATTGACTCAAGTGTGTCAGGATTATTCTCAAGTGAATACCCATCTCAAGTCAAAAGAATAATTGGTTTGACTAAGACATCTTCCTATAGACACTACCAAACCTATATGTCTCCTTTAAAGGGTTTTAATCCTAGGGTCAAAGCATTTGCTCTGATACCAGCTGTGATGACCCAGCGTACCACTGCATGGTGTAGTACACAAGTCGTTGACATAACACAAGTGAAACACCGTTCCACTCATATTACATCTCTCAGAGTGGTACAACAGAAACATATGCGAGTCCAAGGTATGTCTATAGCAGTACACACGAACTGTTTACATAAGATCCACACAGCCTCCTACTTTACAGTGAGGTAAAACTTCAAATAAAACTCCAGAAGAACGACTCGTAGTCTATCTTATTGCTAACTCAAGTTTAAGAGCTACTTGGCTTGCTATAGAAATCTAGCTACTTAGGTGCTATGATTTGGGAAAGGTTCCCCTCTATTACTAGTCTAGGTTTCCATAATAACTAATGCAGGAGTTGACTCCATTGACTTCTTTGATTGGATTCTTCATCTTGTTGCGAGTTGACTCCTTTGTCTTCGAGTTCCACGGTAGTTTCTCCTTCGGTGCATTGATCTAAGAAGGGGGTTCAAACGAGATAGAATGAGTACGAGCGTACTCAGCAAGTTCATATTAGGAAATATGTGTATCATGCACTAGCTACAGCCATAGACCGGAAAGTCATAGGCCAATGCAAGTTTTTGTAAACATTTCTTCAAAAGGTTTATTTTATTCTGAAAACTATGCCCGTCGGTCTTCACGGAGTTGACTAGAACTTCGTGGAGTTCCTTTCCTCGCCGCGTTCGCAGTTCCCTTCCCGGAACAGGGAGTGACGATCACAATTCGGTATCCTCTCGCAGAGGTGCGTTACTTTTCCCATAAGAGAACTTATCCTTGATACCAACCGGGTGATCGTTCCCGTCCACACTTCCTTGGTGTGGGGCCAGGTGTAAGGTCCAAGCCAATCACTGCCTTCTCCGCGACCACCGCAAACCCACCCTTTTGTCCAACCGTACACCTCCAGTAGACTTCCCCGATAATACGGCTTTACTCATGGTGTACTCCGGACAATCCCTCATAGATGGTAGAGATTAACATCACTAATGGATGGGGATTTAAAAGGATATCCCAACCTATTGCGGCAGTAGCCTCCAACACCCCACCGTCTCTACCAATCCGTTGGCGTGCGAAGGGAAAAGATACGAACTGACTTCCCCAGAGCCATTATAGATCTTATGGTCAACGCGATATGTACGGCGCTAGAATCACTCGGACGGCATTGGTAATTAATCCTAGGGTGATATAACCCATGCAATGGAACCTCCACCATATCAACACATACCATGGTTCCATTGCCCACCACATAGTCATATTCATAATTGTAAAATAATACTTTGCTTTTCAATGCATGAGTGATAAGTATAGTACTTTGTATATAATTTGATAAAAATAATCAATGACATGAGCAAGCGATGAACTTGCCTTTCTTGACTGCAAGATTATGCAGGCAAAAGCTTCGATACGTGATAACTCCAAATGCTGAAATACCATCATCGTCCGGTAAGGACAATGTTTAAAGAACTGGCAAAGATGCTATAATGCATAGTATGAGATGCATTCGTCCCAAGCGTAACCTAACCTTGATGATTTAGGATGTATGAGTTGTAAAGATTTCTTTAGGGTTGGTTGCACTTTTAGAATGGTTCTCAAACAAGGTTCTTATTAGGGTTTGGTTATATTAGCATCATAACCAAGTGATATAAGGCATCATAACAATCATACACATAAAGAATAGTGGTGGAATAATATGTAAAGAACAGTTGTCAATTTTAAGTTCTACGAACATGGTTGATGATTACTTATACTATACTTCAAAAGAATAACTTTTGAAGAACATGTTGTTTAAGAAATAATGAGTATTTCAAATAAGAACTATGGCTTCTATGGTTTGATTAACATTTGTACTTCAAAAGAATAACTTTTGAAGAACAGATTAAATAAGAAGATGAACTACTATACATAGGAGCTATGGCTTTCTAGGGTTTACTATTGGATTCCTTTATTTTCACTAAATAGGAACTAGTTGGTTCTTAATTTGGATTGGGGTTTCTATATAGCAAGAATGGGTAGGTTTATTGCTATGGTTTATTCTAAGCATCATATCAAAGGATGGTTATCAAGATGGTTCTATAATTAGCTATTAGGGCTTACTATGGTTTCATATTTGCTTCACTAAGTAATGATTAATGGCTTCTAAACTAGATGGTTTATCACTTCCTGAATAGGGTTCGGGGGAATAGGAGCATGTGATGTGTATTACTACACAAGATTGGTTCTAGGGTTTATCATTATGGTTCTACTAGGGTTTGATGGTTGAGGTTGATCTTAATGGTGTGGTATAATGGATTGGTGATCAATGGTACTAATCCAATTAACAAGTTAGGGTTTATACCTAGGTGACATTAGTGGATCATATAGGTTTTAATAAAGAATAGGAACATGAAATGATAATCTCATGTGACTTGGTTTATGCTAGTAGATCATAAGCAGGCATTCATTGGTTTCTTATTAAGGTTCTATAGGTATAGATGAATCTCACATGATCACATGTGACATATAACTAGGGTTTTAGAGTTACTGCTAAAGTGGAATGATCACATGGTTAAATCTTTAGGGTTTGAGGTTTGCACTAATTTAGGATGATCACATGAAATAATGAGATCAAGGTTTTACTCAAATTGAAACTAGGGTTTCTAAGTTATGGTACAACTCCTAAAATGATAATTGGTAATAGAGTTGTGGTTATTAATTACTTTGAATAAAAATTACTGATGGTTTGACATTTTATTAATCTTCACAAGATTTAATAATTAGAGTACTCCTATTTTGGTTTAATTAAGAATCAGGGTTTAATAATGGTTATTAGGGTTTAAAATAATCAACTTGTTAACTAAAGATGTTTAAGTAAATAAATTTTGATTTACCAAAATAATATTGGCTTATAATCTTTTCTTGAGGTTTTACTATTTAAAGAAAATAGTAAATAGTAATTTGTAAATTAGGGTTTATGAATTACCACTAATAATTAAGTTAATGCAAATATGGTAAATAAAATTAATCCTAACATTTTACTTAGTTACTTGAATAGTTAAAATTTAATTTTGAAACTTCACTAATTATTGAATTCAAATTGTATTTTAAATAATTGAAATGACATAATTAATAAGGTTAAAAATAAGTGAAATTTTATTTTGACACACATTTTTGTTTTATATTTTATTTGAATAGAGTTTATTTTTGTGAGCATTTTGATATATTATTTATATTTTTCTGATTTGAAATGAATTTTATCTATTTCTGCAAAGTTTCAGATATTTCCTGGTTTTTAAATTAAACGAGAAAATGCTATTTGTACCGATTCAGATCTAGCTCCGGACACCGACTAGTGGGGCCATTGGCTGGGTCGGTTGCCACGCGGGCAACGACCGATCAACGTTGTCGACGAGGCGAGACACGTCGTTCTCGCCGACGGCTTGACGCCGGCGGCCAGTAGAAGACGACGCCGCCGATTTACGGCACGATAGGATGGGCTACTAGGCTCAATCGAATCAGAACAACAAGGGAAATCTACTGGTGGTGGTTATTGTCTCAGGGGTTCATCGGAGCTACGCCGTCGGCGAGCTTTGCGGCGGTGCTACTCCGGCGAAGGATCAATCGAAGGCTACCGTAGATGCTAATGCAAAATAGAAAGCCCCTGAGGTGCGTACGCTTACCCTGAGGATGATGGTGTGGTCGACGGAGGCGTTGGTGGTCGGAGACGACGACAAGGTCACGGATTCCGGCGAACCACCGCGGCAGAACTTGATGAAATTCGATCAGCTGGGAAAGCTTCCGCTCGATTCCTTCCACCGGGATGATCTACGGAGTCTGGCGCTTCCCCGAGACTACATGATGGACCCTGGGGTGTCCTCAAACACCGGCTAGCCGGAGAACCTGTCGGTGATGGCTTCGGTGTTTGAGAAAAATGGCGAGGGATAGAGAGATAATGGATGGGATCTGAGTGTAGCTAGGGTTTGTGCGCGTCTGTTCGTGCTTTTATAGCTCGAGTGGAGCTTGGAAGCGACGGCAACTCGCCGGAGACGGCACAGATGCGGCGGCGATGGTGTTGAGTGCTACGGGCACGAATCTTGGCGAATTTTGGACCACACGGACTCGGTGCAACTTCAATTGAGCGTTGGGCAGGGTCTTGGCGTCCAGGATCATCCCTATCGGCAGCGACGACGTGGCCGGGACGTGCCTGTGCGTTGTCGTCGTTGAGGAAGAAGAGGGGATCGCTTTTCTTCCTCGCCGAACCGGTACGGTGGTCTGGGCTGCTTTGTTGGTGGGCTGGGCTACCAATGCGGGCTGTTGCTGGGCTGTGTTGGCGCTGGCTTGGGCTGCTGCGGCTGCTGGCTTGGCCTGGCAAGGTAAGCCCCTCTCTCACCTTTTCTATTTGTTATTTCCTTTTTCTGTTTTTATTTTCTGGTTTTAATTCAAATTTGAATTCTCGCTTTGTTTTGCAGGTTCTAAAATATTTGAGTATTAAGATAACTTGATAATCATGCTTACTGCATGGTTTTATTGTTTAAACAAATATTGTATTTTGATTAGAGTGACACTTTGTGAGGTTTAATTAAAATGGAACTGGTTAAGATATTGATCTCCATTCTTTTATAATTTAGGAACCATTTCTGTTTAAATGATTTAAATTTTAGATCTAGTGTATGGTAGACATGTTATTAGGTTTTTGTTCTTACTTAACAATATTAATTGTTCCTATATATTTTATATCATGATTTAGAGTTTAAATTAAATGGTGTTGAGAATGTGGAAAGGTTCATGATTTTATGTGAAGAATTGTTTTCAAAGGTTTAAGAAAATGGTTGAATCAACACTATATTCACTAATCTTGCTTTAGCAAATTCTGGCTTGAACTTGTTAATATAATTCCCAAGCTTATCATTGTTCACTTTACTTACTTCAATAATGTTTAAGCTTAGGTATATATGGCTTAATTTATACTTGTGATACATGATACACAAGTTAGGACATGATATTCTATGTGGTGTGAATTCTACTTGAAAGGTTTAGGGTTTTGC
Organism: Lolium rigidum; assembly: GCF_022539505.1. Classification (NCBI taxonomy): domain Eukaryota; kingdom Viridiplantae; phylum Streptophyta; class Magnoliopsida; order Poales; family Poaceae; genus Lolium; species Lolium rigidum. The sequence goes on along the minus strand of NC_061513.1, from coordinate 331,565,646 downwards.
ATAAGCTTCACTAAATTGAAGTATAACTAGGCATGAGGTATGGCAGGGTTCTAATTATAATCCCAAGTTAATCCATGAGTTGGAATTCAAATGTAGTTTAGGGTTTAAGTAGTGATCACCAATGTGATACACAACTAGAATTAGCATATGAGCATAAGCTTTGGTTATGTTTTAGTGGCTAGGGTTATCCTCCTCACTTAGGTAGAATTATTGTATCAGGGCAATGCTAGGTTGGTCTCAAATGTTTGGATAGGCAAGGTTTAAATACAATATCATTACTACTCTATACAAGGCATGAGTATTGGTTTGGTTAACTACTAATGAGTTACTTATTATTTCATGTGAAGAATGAGATCAATGCATCACATATATAGGTTTAACTTGTCATCTCAATTTATAAGACAAGATCATGCATTAAACTTGATCCACTTAATTCTCACTACTCTCTCTTCTCTAATCCTTCTCTCTTCACACTCTCTTGGATTCTTAGGTTTTATGATCATTACCCAATTTGTAATAATCAAGGTATGGCTTTCTAATAATTCATTAGTGAATCATGGTTCTCTCTCCAAGATCAAGTATTAGTCCATATACTTGAGTATACCTCTTTAGGTTGAGCTCTTATGAATAAGTAGGGTTCTCTAGGGTTTATGATCATTAACAAGTTGTAATGATCACAACACTTGCCTCTCTATAATTACTAGAAGAATAGGTTCATACTTACCATCAAGTATGAGCTAGGTTAAGTAGGGTTTAGCACTTGACTTATATTTCATGTATCATTGATTAGTATCAACAAGTACCTCACTTGGATAAGGTTTAAATAGTATTGTAGGTTCTATCTAATGGATAGAATAAGCATATGAATGATTCTCTCCTTTCTTTAGGTTTAATGATATGAGTTGGGAAACAAGGTTGGAATGTCAAAGTTAATTAAGAATAAATTTGAATGTCCTTGACATGGATTCAATTATTGTAGTTGAAAAGATATACCATGCGACTCATGGTATGAACATTTATTTAGTAGAAGACATGGATAAGATAAGTAAAGAATAGTTTCTTAATTAATTGTGTTCTTTGATTTAGGATTGAATAATTATTCATGTGTTGTTGTAAGGAATGGCATGTTGAGATCCTTTATAAGATCTTGTAGTTGATCCTTACTTAAGGTGTTGTTTGTTGTAAATCTACTTCTATTTGATCTAGCCCATAGATCAAATCACCTCTACCCAAAATAAGGTTTTAGCAAAGATCACAGTGAAGTTTATAACGCTTGACTTGATGATCTACTTCAATTCCAGCAAGTCAAGTGAAACTTCAGTTACTGTGGTAAGTTTTATTTGAAGCGCGAAAATTCCCCGGATTTTCTATGCATGAATGCAATGCACACTTTGGTGTTCTCTCATTTTGTTGCCTCTAAACCTGGGATATTACAAGGCCTTGGAACGGCCTTCGGGTGATCCGCCTTGCTGAAGGATATACTTTGATCCGACCAGTCGATATATTCGGGTGCGTCGACCATAGCGATTTCTGCATACTTCACTTCCCGTGAAAACTTCTTGACTTCTCTTTTTGAAAAACTGGTTTTATGGATCATGTTGACCTGTCCGCGAGACTCCGGAAATACTTCGGCTGGCACATACTTGTCTCCTCCTTCTGGTATGTATGGTTCTGGTGGATAATCGTAGGGTGCCGCTCTCCTTTCCATCGAGTAAGCCCTTGCTGCGGCTTCGGCCCTAAGATCGTCGCAGAGCTGCCGAATTTCGAGGAACCGTCGACGAGTTTTTGAAGCGGATGACTGGATTTTACGAGGTTATCCTTTGGGTCGATGTAAGAATGCAGATAACATGGTGTTTCAAGTTGCTCTGTAGCCGATAGGTAAGGTGTGCGAAGACGATTCTTGCTTGGCTGCATGTTGTGATATCCTCGTTCGTACTGTGTGGGGCGAGTCGCAATTTGCTCCTCTTCTTCGCGGCGTGAGTCCCTTCGTCTTTTCCTTTGCTCCTCTATGGCGCCGAAACTGCCTCGGCTGCCCTCTCCCGTACTCCTAGGCAGGACTGCCGAAGCTGCTGCTGGCGTGGTATCATCTGGAACCGAAGTTCTTGGACTTGACGTGTTTGAACTAGGGAGGTGAAGAAATCCTCTGGAATCGATGATGAAGTGAACACCACCGAAAGTAGTATCCATGTTGCCGCGTGATTCTGCGGAGATCGGATGCGATGCCTTGGCGTGCGATACGAACTCGAAAGATCCGCAACGAACTGAATCTCTTGGATCTGATGGCGTTGGTGACTCTAGCACGAACGCTGCAGACGTAACTGGAACTGCCGATGACCTGCCTTGTGCCGACAGATTTCCCACAGACGGCGCCAATTGTCGAGGGTACTCCTCGGCAATGCCCTCCGTTTGGGGCTTAGGGTAGATGGAATCCTGTAGGCTGACACGAGACATCGGTTATCAAACAAGCGGGGAAAGCGATTTACCCATGTTCGGGGCCCTCGATGAGGTAAAACCCTTAAGTCCTGCCTGTCTGATCTTGATTATGCAAATATCGGGTTACAATGGGGTGCCGAAGATTTCGGCTGTGATCTCGTCGAGAGGCTAAGTGCTATGAATCCCTAGCTCTAGACTTCTGGTGGCTAAAGTTGCTAAGATTGCGTGTGTCCCTCGGCAGCCCCTCTCCTGGCCCTTATATAGGGGGCCAGGTCTCGAGAGATCTGTCCGGGTACGACTAGGTTACAAAGGATCCTAGTTCTAGACTTTCCTTCGCCTCTTTGTCTTGTTCTTCAAGGAACCTTCTTCGGCACCGACGTAGTGGCCCACCTTGCCATCGGGTGTCTTCATGGGCCTCCAGTTGGGCCGTACAGGATAGGGCAATAACAGTTACCCGAAGGGTAATGCCCACGTCAGCGGGGGCTCTTCCTCACTACGCGGTTCGGCCGGATTTGGCGGAAGATCGCCCCTGTTCTGTCGTCTTCTTCCTCGACTAGCCTAGCCGATGAGGTTTGGAGCGGCAGATCCAACAGGGTGCCTGCGGGTGCCGTGGGGCTACTAGCTCGACTTGAATAAAGGTGATAGTCCTAGGTCCCAACTTGCGCCAAGATGATGATATGTCGGATGCCCGTCCACATGACTCGGCTAGAGTGCCGTGTTCCGGAACGCACCGCTAGCGAACTCCACTAGGCGATTCATGCCTGGAGATTGCTGGATCGGGTGGGATTCGGTCATGCGCACCCATATTTTTCTCTGTCCGTTTGATTTCAGAGGGAGCGATGTGAAGCTCTACTGGTTGTTACCATCATGGGACACACATCCTCGTTGCATGGTGAAATCAGCTAGCGGAGAATGTCATGGAAGCAGACGTCCGAGGATTAGCAATGCTGATCCGAGTCTTTGTAGCGATGGGGAATTGGCTTGGTAATTCGTGACTTAGAGCAGCGGTATCGTAAGAGGAGCCGACATTATAGGAGAAATTTTAAAGGGTGAAAATCCAATGCCTTCCCTTAATTGGTTGTGCCTTACAATGAACTTATTGAATGCATTGTTTTTTGAGCAAAAACTTTTTCACGGTAGAAAGCTAAGATCTTTGATCAGACGACGACCATGCTACATCAAGAAATATATTAGTATTGCTACATCAAGAAATAGATTATTGTATCGGCCAGACTTTATTTGTTGTTGTGTGCATTCGTAATTCTCTCCAGAAAAAAAAACCGCTGCACCATTGGTTTGTTGCAGAACCTAGAACCTAGATGTTGTAATTGGTATTTTTACAATACTAGCATATTCGCTTTATCGAAAAAGTAAACCAGCGCCCTGATTGCAAATCTCCCTCCTTCCAATCGATTGGCTGATCGTGATCCTAATCCAAACTGGGCAGCGTTTTGCGGTCAGTTCTCCTCGTCGCTTCGTGTATCTTCGTGCGACACACATGATGCCACCGCGCGCCTGCCCGCACGTGCCGTCACGTGAGGCGGCGCTGTTGGCAGTGGCGGTGGGCCGTGGTTTCGCTCTGGATTCGCCGATGTCGTCGGTCTCCAGCCCGTTAGAACGAATCGGTCCGAGCAAATGCGCAGCCCGTTATGATCTGCTAGATCAATGCGCTGGATCCAAGGATTGGATTCGAAGACGGTCTTCCGACTCCGACGCTCATCCCAAGAAAGCTCCGCCGCCTTTATATGTCGCAAGCCACAATTCGCCAGCCGACTCTAGGAGGAGCGTGATGGCCGGGAAAAGGAAGGCGGAGGACGAACCAGAGGTATCTGATGACGAAGACGACGAGGAGATCAGCGAAGAAGAAGCCCAGGCGATTCTGGCCGAGTCACGCGCAAGGGCGCTCCAAGAGTATAGCGAGATGTTCGCTCGCCTTGGACTTCGGGAAGACGTCGGCCTCAGCTACGACGACGACGAATGACGATGGATGAGTCGTATCATCCAACTGAGATGATCAGATCGGTGTGTGATCATCCGCCTGGTCGTTTTCCTAGATTGCTTGTTCGAAGATGTAATGTTTGCCCTGACTTCGTTGTTTCTTCTAGTGCGTCGTGCCCATTGTAACTGATGTGTAGCACTTGGACTCTATGATTTGTAGTGATTTGAAGCAAAAACAATCCGATGGCAGCCTGCAAATTACAAACATCTCTGTTTTTCTCCTTGTGTTTCTTCACGGGTCTACCGATTGTAACTTAAATTGTTTTGAGCCAGAGCATCATTTTTTCATGATCAGCATCTTAACAAGCATGATATTTGTCTCATCATGCACCTCTTTGGGTCATGGAAGTGTTCTTAGTTTCCTATACTAATTCACTCGCACCTACTGTCGCGGAAACATTACAATCATTGGTGTCTAATGCTGAGGAATGGTTGGCATGTTTGTGTCAATGGGGTCGTCGCTGAATTACCACCAGTGAGATGCGTTTAGACAACGTAAGGAAAATTAGATGTTTGGGCTACGCCGCATAATCAGGTTCTCTACCGTAAATTTATGGATTATTATCTGTGTTCTGCACCAGCTCTTTCTTCGTAAATTCAGCTCAGATTACAAGTTACTAGGCATTCCTTTGGTTGGATCTCATCTCTGGCAGAGCACATTCAGTCTAGCTTGCAGAATCTCTATGATGCAAAGGATTCTGGTCTGGCTACTGTCTACCTGATGTATATTAGGATAGCATTTCAGTGATGCAGAGACAGACGTGCTAACGGCCTTGAGACCGGTGATGCAGCATCACTATGGTGTTGCTTCCCTATGGTGTTGCTTGAAGTGTGATGATGCAGCATCAATCTGCAATTCTGCATTAGCCTGTGTGATTTGATAAGCAACCTCTGCGGCCTTATTTCACCTACCTGATTTATGAACCGCAGGAGATGTTATGAAGGTGATGAATGACTTCATATTAGTAATGCTTCAGAAGGGTCTGGATCTTTAATCCATCTCCGGATCTCGATGTTAGAAGAAATGACATATCCGGTTCAAAAACAAATATGAGGTCATGGATGATTTACACAAACTTTGAACATTCAATAATTGCTAAAAAAAACAGGGCAGTGTTTTCATGTAACGCTCAAAGTGAAATCATAACTCCAAAAATATCAGTTTTTACATAGTATAAAGTTATGAACCATGTTATAATACCGCGGCCACTTCAAATCCTCAATCAAAAGTGCAACCGAGAAAGATACTATGCGCGCATGAAGTATGATCAGGTGAAGCCTCATAGCTCACTAGCTAGATTTTTTTTTTTAAACGGAGGCAAAAGCTTTGCCCCATTCATTAATTAAGAAGAAAGTGCTCAATTTTTAGGAGAAAATCGGGTGAAAATCAACAACGCACACTGAGCACCTCGGCCAACCTGACTACCCACACAAAGCACACACGCCATCGAGATGAAAGCCATCGTTAAGGATGCCATCGAGCGTCATCGTCGTCACTCCTCCACGAGCCAGCGATTCCGACTTCGCCTTAGACGACCACCACCGAGACCTTCGTCGCAAACAACATCGGAGCCCAAGTGAGCCTATGCCGAACAATCGACCCCCAAGCACGTCGAGGGGGAGGCAGCTCCGACTCCAACCGTTACCTTCATAGGAGAAAGTTGCACGCCTTGCACCCACGCAAGCACCAAACAAGTGGCATCGTTGCCACAAGTCGCCTCGCAACTCCGACTTCACCATCATGGTAGGGGTGACGAAGGACATACCGCAACTCCGATCCGCTCACCATTGTCATCATTGCCACGTAGCCCAGGACGCCAACACCAACCATCTTCCGCGGGTCCCTCCGTCCTAAGCAGCTCCAAATCGATGCCCTCAAGAGGGAAGACGATGCAAGAGCGCCGCCATCGACCGATCACGTCGGATCTAGGGATTTCCCGGGAGCATTCCCAGACAGGATGACAAACACCACCTCGGCGATTCCTTCAAGAAGGGAGCGGCGCCCGAAGCCGTCGCCATCGCCGGCCTCGGCCAGCTGCCGGCTGGCCAGCCACCGAGGACAAGGCATTAGCCCGGAACATGTCGCGCCATCCTGCATCGCGCTCAAGGCCAGACCGCCTCCATCCCTCAACCCCCCATCTCCACCACTGCCGCCACACCCACCCCAGCGTTGGGTATCACCGTCGGCCGTCCACCGCGCGCGGTAAGAGCACCACCGCGCCCCGGAGAGGCCCATAGCGAGCCGGCGCGAAATGCAGCACCTCGCCATCGCGAGGTCATCCACCACGCCCCGGACACGGCACCCTGCCATCGCGCCCGCCCTCTGCTGCACAGCCCACCGCGCCGCCCCTCGCGGCCCAGATCGGCCCCGGAAGGCCAGCTCCGCCCGTCGTCCCCTTCAGCTCCGCCACGACCGCGCCATTGCAGCCTACCGCGCCCAGTAGCCGAGACCGCCACCTGCGCCGCGCTGCGCCGTCCAAACGGCCGCCTCGACGAGCGCCCACCACCATCTGCCCGGGGCCGCCGCCCCGGCGTCCGAGCTCCGCCGCACGTTGCGACCGGAGGATCCCCACCATCCTTTGGGAACGGGGCCACCGCCACCGCGGCAAGGACCGGCGGCAGCGGCGGCAGGGAGGAGGGGCAGAGAGGCCGGTGGCGGGGGGCGCTGGGGTTTCCCCCGAGCCGCCAGAGGAGGGCGACGCGGGGGCTTTTCGCTCCGCTGTGATCGATTCCTCACTAGCTAGATAAAACTACACGTGAAACAAAATAACTAATGCAGATACAGTCGTAAATCGAGATTAAGGCTCACAACACCAGCGAAAAAAACACCGATTGTTGGATTTAGGTGTGTTAATGATGCAGCGGGAAGTAGCAACACCAGATAAAGAAATCAAAGAGGCGCACACCAAGAACAGAGGAAAAGGGTTAAAGGGGAACTGTGAGTTTATTTTTCAGTAGTGTCTAGCGACCATGGGAGTAGAAAAGAAGACACACATGCACTCTACAAGCTAGTTAGAAGAAAAGTCTGGCAAATGCATAGCGCTAGTCAGCCGATTGAAAGAAAGAAAAAATTAAAATAGAAAAGAAACAGTGGTACTGTACATAGCTGCAACGGACTACATCATTCCCGCCGGGTCGGAAAAAGAAACTCTTCCTCGAGCTTAAACCTGATCTTCAGTTCATGATGCAGAACAAGGTGCTTCACATTGAACACATCAGAGGTTCACAGATGGCTAGGTAACTCTACCTTATATGCATCATGAGTAATTTCCTTTATCACCTTGCACGGTCTGATCTTCCTCTAGCTGGCCAGGCCAGAAGAACATGGCCAGGAGGAGACACTGCCGGTGCCGTCAATCTTTTGGTGCGCGCTCTGGTTTCAGAATTCAGATACACGGAGCGCATTCCGCTTCTTGCCGTGTGTCAGTCCACTTCCCGGCCTCTGAACATCTCCATGTTCGTCCACTTCACGGCCTGCTTCGACGTTAGCGCCGGTGGTCCCGTCGGCGACCTTGACGTTCTCGGCGTGTACAGCATCTCGAAAGCCTCCAACCCCGCAGGCGTTGCACGACTCCAAGCACCTCCTCCTGCGGTGTGGCGGACCTTCAGTGGCAGCGCTTGGTCGACGACAAGCGCGCCCTAGGCAAGCTCACCGGAGCATGCCCGGCCTATCCATGCCTGTTGTGTCGCGGTCGGCGTCCCCGTGTCCAACTCCAAGCTGGCTGACGACACTAGCATGTCCGGACTAACACATGCGTCACGCTCGGCCTCCTCGTGTCCGAGGTCACCGGCGAGGTGGCGACACACCCAGCCACGACGTCGCGCGCCGTCCCTGACCTCACATTGCCGCGGATCCATTGATTCCGCTGCACGGACGGTACATCTATCTTTGGGTTTACACGACGCGTTACAGGGAACCATGGATCCGCAACTAACTAACCTAGCCTTTATTTTTCCCTGGACACTACATCTGGGAGCAAAACAGGACACGAGGGCGGCATGTAAAAGAAAAAATAACACGAGGGCGGTGACTGCTCGCCGAGCACGACATGGCCGGGGTAGGTGTTGCCAAAAGTGGGCGGAGCATTACGATCGACGCGGCCGTGTCCTTGCGTGTACGCCGACTCCGAGTTCTGGACGCCTTCCGCTGGTGTGCTCGCCTCGTGCAAACCATCCCCAGCCCCTTTAGAACGAATCGGTCCCAGGAAATCCCCAGCCCGTTGTGGTGTAAAGGATTGGACTCGAAGACGGACCGGGCTCCGTTCCGATTCCGACGCTCATCGCAGGAAAGCTCCACCGCCATTACAGGGTGCAAGACCACGCAGCCGCCTCCGCCCCGTACAGACCCCCCAATTCGCCCACGTACCCGCCGCCAGGAAGAAGGAGCGCGATGGCCGGGAAAAGGAAGGCGGAGGACGAACCAGAGGTATCTGATTCTGACAACGACGACATGATGAGCGACGAAGTATTCGAGGCGATGAAGGCCGAGTCCCGCGCAAGGACCGACAAGGAGTATAGTGAGATGTTTGCTCGCCTTGGACTTCGGCAAGACGCCGGCCTCCGCTACTCCGACGACTCCTCCTCCTCCGATGATGATGACGACTCGGACTCGGACGACGAGTGATGACGATGGATGAGCCAGCAGGGATCATCCAACTGAGATGATGGCGCCACCGATGGCTGTGTGATGATTTTCTCTTACGACAGCATGTTGCTGCTGCCTCCTTGTTGACCTAGCTAGTTTCGCAGATGTAAGAGCATGTCTAACAGACCCCTTAAAAGGGGCAAACCCATATAATAACATCCTACATGGACATGCTCAACAATTCCACGGTGAATTTGGACACTGGTATCGATGCATTCGATGGGGAGTGCAACGTCGAAGAGATTAATGACGAGGAGGAGGACGAGGGGTGACGAGGAGGAGGTGGTTGAGGTTGATCCGGCTGCCGCCGGTTCTTCGTCGACGCCGAAGCCACGCACGGCGAACTACAGCGAGATCGAAGACGCCATCTTGATCCGTGCTTGGAGCAAGGTGGGGATGGATGCGTGCACCGGAGTGGACCAAGGCGGCAAGCGCTATTGGCAGCGCATTGAGGATCTGTACCACCAGCTGAAGCCTCGCACGAAGAGCATGGCGGACAGATCCTACCGCTCCCTTGAAGGCCGATGGAACATCATCAAACCGGCTTGTTCTCGTTGGAGTGCTGCCATGGATCAAGTGGCCGACAACCCCCCTAGTGGATGCGTGCCGGAGGACTATGTAAGTTTTCCTTGTGTTGATGATGTGGAAACATCACATGCTATCCATATTATGTGTTGATGATGTGGAAACATCACATACTATTGTTGTGCAGTCCAAGTATGCTCAAGCACGGTACAAGGACATGGCCGGCTCCAAGAACAAGGAATTTCAATTTCATCATTGCTTTTCCATCCTTCAACATCTTCCTAAGTGGAAGTTGTGGGACAACGAGCCAAAGTGCAATAAGGAGGCACTGCTCACCATGGATGATGAAGCGGAGGACATGAGTGGGAGAAACGCCGGGAAGCCCGAGGGCAACAAGAAGGCCAAGGAGAGGGTCAAGGTAGAAGGCGAAGCAGCTAGCTTCCGGGAGAAGTTGGATCAACTCATGAAGTCCAAGGAGGCATTGACGATGAAGACGTTGGAGACCAAGCTCCTCATCACCGAGAAGAAGAAGGGGGTGAAGCTTGCCAAGGTGCAAGCAAGGCGGGAAGATGCCAAGTTGAAGGCCGAGCTTGATATGAAGATGATCGCACTCAAAGAAGCCAAGGCCATGAAGGAGCTCTTGGCCGAGGAGAGGGATATCATGATGATGCGCACCGACGGCATGGACGAGGATCAGCTGGCGTGGTGGAACGAGACCAAGGCGGACATCATTGCGAGGAAGAAGACTGCGCGTCAAGCTCGTGCTCAAGGTGAGTCTCCGGCGAGTGGTGGCGCCGGTGGCGATGGACTCGTTGATGGTTGATCACATTTGGGAACTTCCGTGGCTTCAACATTGCCTATGATCGCGTTGTGATGTTAAAACTATGAATTATGCATCACATATTTTGGATGTGCTATGTTTGATCTGAAATTGTTGTGCAAATTGCTGTCTAAAACCCTGTTTTGAGGGGCCGAAAACTTGGACGAGCTAGCAGAACCCGTATCCCCACCCCGTAAAACAGAATAGCACAGGGAGCCATCTCATTATCTTTATGTTTCCGTAAAGAAAAACTATGGTGGACTAACTGATTTTTAAATCAGTTTATGAAAGAGCCCAATGCAAAAAAATGCATGTTGGGTCTTTGAAACAGTTCGAATCATTTCGATAATAATCCGTTTGATCTGTTTTACCGAGAAGGTCTACGGTTCGAATCCGTATAGCCCTAATATGTCTTTTTTTTTTTTGTATAGAATAGAGATATTCTGTTTTACGTGGTAGGGATACGGGTTCTGCTAGCTCGTCCGAGTTTTCGGCCCGTAAAAACAGGATACAGAGCCCTCTACTCGCGTTTTAAGGGGCAAAAAAATACGGAGCCTGTTAAACATGCTCTAATGGTTGCCTTGAGTTCGTCGTTTCACCTAGTCTATCGTGCCCATTGTAACTGATATAGATCGAACACCATTGACTCTACGATTTGTAGTGATTTTTAGCAACAAAGGGTCCGATGGCAGCCTACAAAGTACAAACATCTCAATTTTTTTCCTTGTGTTTCTTCACAAAGCTATATCCTACCAATGGTAACTGAATCTTTTGTAGGCAGAGCATCTCTATTCGTGATCAGCTTCTTATATTGCTTCGATAATGTAAGGGTGTGTTCGTTTTTTGGATGAGATGGAATAGAATGGAACCATTCCATTCCACTGCCACGGAACCGTTTCATCTCTGTGTTCGGTTTGGACAAAAAAATTGTCACGGAATGGTTCCATCCCTGTGTTCGGTTTTGGAATGGGATGAGAATGGAATGGAATGGGTGAGATAGTCACCCGATTAATTATTCTAAACACGATTAATTATTTGCTAAACTTGATTAAGTAGTGCGAAACTTGATTAATTATTGCTAAACTTGGTTAATTATTGCTAAACTTAATTAATTAGTGTGTGACAGTCACCCATTCCACTTGGTCCGGCCGAATCGGCCGGACGGGTTGGTTCCGCATCTGAAGGGAATATACCATTCCGAGGAACCATTCCATTCCATTCCATCCCAAAAATGAACGCAAGAATGGGTTCTGGGAATGGAGCGGGAACGGTTCCGTTCCATTCCACCCCATCCCAGAACCGAACACACCCTAAAAGGATCAGGGGCGAGTGGTGCCCCCCATGCGTCGGCCACTCCCACGGATTTATGCAGGGCCAGCACTGATTTTCATATGATTTGGCTAGTAGTAGTAATTAGTTATGGGCTTTAGACATTAGATTGTCACATGACACAAGCTCAAATATCATTTTTTTTAGATACAAGCTCAAATATCTTAGTAATTAGATGGCTTAGCTATAGCAAACAAGTGGATTACGGCATGGGGCGGTTAATCCAACATCAGTTCAACAATCCTTTTCCACCATACTAGTTTTGTTCACATATCGCCGCCGTCGCCCTCCCATGCTATGGCGTTGCTGTCAGCCTGCGCTCAGCTTGTGCATATTAATTCTAGCGCTCAGAGATGACGTGACGACTACCTCTGATAGCCGTTGCTGACCATCTTTGAGGGAACTCGCTCACAGATTTCTCAAGGTTCACACGAAGAACTAATTAATCAGCTTTGATACCGGTAATGGCCAACAGATTAGTTAGTGTCGTTCTTGTCAATTGTTTAGGGTTGAACCGTACCCTCTACCTGAGTCGGATTGCATGTTTATATAGGTGTAGAAAAGCCCTACACGTGGCAGTACAGGTGGGTACAAATACCAGGTATAGTACTACTCTATACCAGTATTTGTACATAGAATTACAAGGTTTAACATCCTCCCTTAATCTAAACCTCGAGTGAGGTTGAGATTACATTTAAGCTTAGCTAGATAAACTTAGCTAGATACTTATCACCTAAAGTCATGGTAAATTCATCTGCCACCTGATCCTTTGTAGAAATAAACCTGATATCAAGAAGTTTTGCAACCACTCTTTCTTGAACAAAGTGAAAATCAATTTTTATATGTTTTGTCCGGGCATGAAAGATTGGGTTCACTGAAAGATATGTTGCTCCAAGATTATCACACCAAATGCATGGCCGTTGCTTGAGTGGCACTCCCAATTCTTGAACCAATTTCTCCACCCAAATCAACTTAGTTGTGGCATTTGCAAGTGCTTTGTATTCTGCCTCAGTGCTAGATCGAAGTATCCATGAGATTAAGTTTGGGCAAAAAAAGACTGCAAAACCACCAGTGAAACACCTAACATCAATATCACCTGCCCAGTCAGCATCTGAAAAAGCACTGAGTACAGTGGATGCAGATCTCTGAAAATTTAAACCAATCTATATTGTTCCTTGTACATATCGAAGAATGCGCTTGGCAGCTGTCCAGTGTGCAGTGGTTGGAGCATGAAGATACTGACAAACCTTATTAACAGAAAAGGATAAATTAGATATTGTCAATGTTAAATATTGCAAAGCACCAACCACACTTCGATAGTTTGTGCTATCCTCATAGCCAAGAGGTATTCCATCTTGCAAAGACAACTTTTCACTCACAGAGAGTGGTGTCGGACATGTTGTGCACTGGAACATTCCAACCTTTTTGAGTAAATCTTTGTAATATTTTTCTTGTGTCAGAACAATTCCATTGGAGCACTTCTTCACTTCAATACCCAAGAAGAAATGCAATGCACCAAGATCCTTTAGTGCGAAATGAACACTCAGGTTGCGAAGTAAAACTGAAGTGGCTTCATTTGATGAACTAGCAATGATTATATCATCAATATATATCAACATAAACATAGTGATACCTTTTTTTGTATAGAAAGAGAGATGTATCAGCCTTTGATGGAACAAAACCTAGATCTTGCAGCTTAGAACTTAGTTTTGCATACCATGCTCGAGGTGCCTGCTTCAGGCCATACAGAGACTTGTCCAGTTTGCAGATGTAATGCGGAAAGCGAGGGTCAACAAAACCAGGGGCTGTTTCATATACACTTCCTCCTCCAGAACGCCATGAAGAAACAAGTTCTTGACGTCTAGCTGTCTTAGACTCCACCCTTGAGACACAGAAATAGAAAGAACAAGTCTAACAGTTGCAGTTTTTACAACAGGACTGAAAGTGTCCTCATAGTAAATACCATAACTTTGTTTGAATCCTTTTGCAACCAATATTGCCTTGTACCGTTCCACTGTACCATCAACATGTTTCTTTACTCGGTAGACCCACTTACAGTCAATGAGATTCTTGTTGGAGCTAGGTGGGACAAGATGCCATGTTTTGTTGTCCGTAAGTGCAGTATATTCTTCATCCATGGCATGCTTCCATTTTGTGTCCTCAAGTGCCTCGGTCAAATTGTTGGGTTCCGCTGCAGCAGACAAAAGACCGTATCGAATGGTCATGTCAGTGTATTTCTTTGGTTTCTTGATACCTTGTTGAAGTCGAGTGCGGTACTGATGTGTTTCAGGTGCAGCTGCAGAGGGAGCAGCCACAGAAGATCCACTGGCGTTGTTGGAGCTGTCACCAGGGGAGACACCGGCTTCGGAATCTGAGGAGGATCCGGTGGCAGCCGATGCGGGCTCGCCACGTGACGAGGAGGATGGCGAGCGGGCCCCGGGCGAGGGTGTTCTCCCGCCCAGATCATCGGAGGACGCGCCGATGCTGGTGCGAGGTGGGACGCGGCCCCCGGCGTTGTCGGCCACCACGGGAGAAGGGCGCGACGTGGCACCCGTTGTGCGTCCAGGCGCGGATGGCGGGGCATATACGCTGCCAGTGGAATGTTCGGTGGCAGCAGAATTGGCATGTGGATTGGCGCCAGGTGAAACTTGTTGATTGTCCGTATCTGCACCATTTGAACTCGAATTTTCGCCAGTTTCATCAGAATTGGACAAAGTATCTTCAGAAATGTCATCAACAACCTGTACAGGGTCAGTAATAGGGACAATATGCATATGATCATCAACATGTATACCCTCATTGTGTGATGGTGTGGGAGCTATGAGATTGTCAGGTAGTAGCAAAATTTCCTTTCGAAGTTGAGCACCAGCATTCGGATGCAAGGACTGAAACGGATAAATGTTTTCATCAAATACTACATCACGAGAAATATAGATGCGGCCAGTGGAGACATCTAGGCACTTGACTCCCTTATGAAGAGGACTATACCCAAGAAAAACACATCGTTTTGAACGGAAAGAGAGTTTGCGTTGATTGTATGGTCAAAGATTAGGCCAACAAGCACAACCAAAGGTGCGAAGAGCATCATAGTTTGGTTTGGTTTTGAGGAGTGATACGCGTACAGCACGCGTCCGTTGGGAACCCCAAGAGGAAGGTGTGATGCGTACAGCGGCAAGTTTTCCCTCAGTAAGAAACCAAGGTTTATCGAACCAGTAGGAGCCAAGAAGCACGTTGAAGGTTGATGGCGGCGGGATGTAGTGCGGCACAACACCAGGGATTCCGATGCCAACGTGGAACCTGCACAACACAACCAAAGTACTTTGTCCCAACGAAACAGTGAGGTTGTCAATCTCACCGGCTTGCTGTAACAAAGGATTAGATGTATAGTGTGGATGATGATTGTTTGCAGAAAACAAGTAGAACAAGTATTGCGATGAGATTGTATTCGATGTAAAAGAATGGACCGGGGTCCACAGTTCACTAGAGGTGTCTCTCCCATAAGATAGCATGTTGGGTGAACAAATTACGAGTTGGGCAATTGACAAATAGAGAGGGCATAACAATGCACATACATGATATGATGAATATTGTGAGATTTAATTGGGCATTACGACAAAGTACATAGACCGCTACCCAGCATGCATCTATGCCTAAAAAGTCCACCTTCAGGTTATCATCCGAACCCCTTCCAGTATTAAGTTGCAAACAACAGACAATTGCATTAAGTATGGTGCGTAATGTAATCAATAACTACATCCTCGGACATAGCATCAATTTTTTATCCCTAGTGGCAACAGCACATCCACAACCTTAGAACTTTCTGTCACCGTCCCAGATTTAATGGAGGCATGAACCCACTATCGAGCATAAATACTCCCTCTTGGAGTTAAGAGTAAAAACTTGGCCGAGCCTCTACTAATAACGGAGAGCATGCAAGATCATAAACAACACATAGGTAATAGATTGATAATCAACATAACATAGTATTCTCTATCCATCGGATCCCGACAAACACAACATATAGAATTACGTATAGATGATCTTGACCATGTTAGGCAGCTCACAAGATCCGACAATGAAGCACATGAGGAGAAGACAACCATCTAGCTACCGCTATGGACCCATAGTCCAGGGGTGAACTACTCACTCATCACTCCGGAGGCGACCATGGCGGTGAAGAGTCCTCCGGGAGATGATTCCCCTCTCCGGCAGGGTGCCGGAGGTGATCTCCGTAATCCCCCGAGATGGGATTGGCGGCGGCGGCGTCTCAGTAAGGTTTTCCGTATCGTGGCTCTCGGTACTGGGGGTTTCGCGACGAAGACCTTAAGTTGGCGGAAGGGCGGAGTCGGAGGGGTCACGGGGGCCCCACACAGCAGGGCCGTGCGGGCCCCTCCTAGGCCGCGCCGCCCTAGTGTGGCGGCGCCCCGTGGCCCCACTTCGTCTTCTCTTCGGTCTTCTGGAAGCTTCATGGCAAAATAGGCCCCTGGGCGTTGATTTCGTCCAATTCCGAGAATATTTCCTTTGTAGGATTTCTGAAACCAAAAACAAGTAGAAAACAAAGAATCGGCTCTTCGGCATCTCGTTAGTAGGTTAGTGCCGGAAAATGCATAAATACGACATATAATGTGTATAAAACATGTAGATATCATCAATAATGTGGCATGGAACATAAGAAATTATCGATACGTCGGAGACGTATCAGCATCCCCAAGCTTAGTTCCTGCTCGTCCCGAGTAGGTAAACGATAACAAAGATAATTTCTGGAGTGACATGCCATCATAACCTTGATCATACTATTGTAAACATATGTAATGAATGCAGCGATCAAAACAATGGTAATGACATGAGTAAACAACTGAATCATAAAGCAAAGACTTTTCATGAATAGTACTTAAAGACAAGCATCAATAAGTCTTGCATAAGAGTTAACTCATAAAGCAATAAATCAAAGTAAAGGTATTGAAGCAACACAAAGGAAGATTAAGTTTCAACGGTTGCTTTCAACTTATAACATGTATATCTCATGGATAATTGTCAACATAGAGTAATATAACAAGTGCAATATGCAAGTATGTAGGAATCAATGCACAGTTCACACAAGTGTTTGCTTCTTGAGGTGGAGAGAAATAGGTGAACTGACTCAACATAAAAGTAAAAGAAAGGTCCTTCGCAGAGGAAAGCATCGATTGCTATATTTGTGCTAGAGCTTTTATTTTGAAAACAAGAAACAATTTTGTCAACGGTAGTAATAAAGCATATGTGTCATGTAAATTATATCTTACAAGTTGCAAGCCTCATGCATAGTATACTAATAGTGCCCTCACCTTGTCCTAATTAGCTTGGACTACCGGGATCATCGCAATACACATGTTTTAACCAAGTGTCACAAAGGGGTACCTCCATGCCGCCCGTACAAAGGTCTAAGGAGAAAGCTCGCATTTTGGATTTCTCGCTTTTGATTATTCTCAACTTAGACATCCATACCGGGACAACATGGACAACAGATAATGGACTCCTCTTTAATGCATAAGCATGTAGCAACAATTAGTGTTCTCATATGAGATTGAGGATATATGTCCAAAACTGAAACTTCCACCATGATTCATGGCTTTAGTTAGCGGCCCAATGTTCTTCTCTAACAATATGCATGCTCTAACCATTAAAGTGGTAGATCTCCCTTACTTCAGACAAGACGGACATGCATAGCAACTCACATGATATTCAACAAAGAGTAGTTGATGGTGTCCCTAGAAACATGGTTATCGCACAACAAGCAACTTAATAAGAGATAAAGTGCATAAGTACATATTCAATACCACAATAGGTTTTAAGCTATTTGTCCCATGAGCTATATATTGCAAAGGTAAAGAATGGAAATTTTAAAGGTAGCACTCAAGCAATTTACTTTGGAATGGCGGAGAAATACCATGTAGTAGGTAGGTATGGTGGACACAAATGGCATAGTGGTTGGCTCAAGGATTTGGATGCATGAGAAGTATTCCCTCTCGATACAAGGTTTAGGCTAGCAAGGTTATTTGAAACAAACACAAGGATGAACCGGTGTAGCAAAACTCACATAAAAGACACATTGTAAACATTATAAGACTCTACACCGTCTTCCTTGTTGTTCAAAACTCAATACTAGAAATCATCTAGACTTTAGAGAGACCAAATATGCAAACCAAATTTAGCAAGCTCTAGGTGTTTCTTCATTAATGGGTGCAAAGTATATGATGCAAGAGCTTAAACATGAGCACAACAATTGCCAAGTATCAAATTATTCAAGACATTGTAGAATTACTACATGTAGCATTTCCCGATTCCAACCATATAACAATTTAACGAAGAAGATTCAACCTTCGCCATGAATACTATGAGTAAAGCCTAAGGACATATTTGTCCATATGCAACAGCGGAGCGTGTCTATCTCCCACACAATGAATGATAGGATCCATTTTATTCAAACAAAACAAAAACAAACCGACGCTCCAAGCAAAGCACATAAGATGTGATGGAATAAAAATATAGTTTCAGGGGAGGAACCTGATAATGTTGTCGATGAAGAAGGGGATGCCTTGGGCATCCCCAAGCTTAGACGCTTGAGTCTTCTTAAAATATGCAGGGGTGAACCACCGGGGCATCCCCAAGCTTAGAGCTTTCACTCTCCTTGATCATATTGTATCATCCTCCTCTCTTGATCCTTGAAAACTTCCTCCACACCAAACTCGAAACAACTCATTAGAGGGTTAGTGCATAATAAAAATTAACATGTTCAGAGGTTACACAATCATTCTTAACACTTCTGGACATTGCATAAAGCTACTGGACATTAATGGAACAAAGAAATTCATCCAACATAGCAAAAGAGGCAATGCGAAATAAAAGGCAGAATCTGTCAAAACAGAACAGTCCGTAAAGATGGATTTTATTGAGGCACCAGACTTGCTCAAATGAAAATGCCCAAATTGAATGAAAGTTGCGTACATATCTGGGGATCACGCACGTAAATTGGCATATTTTTCTGAGCTACCTACAGAGAGGCAGGTCGAAATTCGTGACAGCAAAGAAATCTGTTACTGCGCAGTAATCCAAATCTAGTATGAACCTTACTATCAACGACTTTACTTGGCACAACAATGCACAAAACTAAGATAAGGAGAGGTTGCTACAGTAGTAAACAACTTCCAAGACTCAAATTCAAAACAAAAATACTGTAGTAAAAACATGGGTTGTCTCCCATAAGCGCTTTTCTTTAACGTCTTTCAGCTAGGCGCAGAAAGTGTATATCAAGTATTATCGAGAGATGAAGCATCGACATTACCTTGGGTGTTGGGAGTTTTCTCAACCATGCATAGTATGCTGGATACATAAGTTTCAGCGGCTCCCTTTTCATTAGTCTTGGGCTTGCTGCTCTCATCAAACAAATTTTCAGAACAAGCCAAGCATAATTATTATCTAGAGCTTCATGCATTGCTAGGAGCTTACATGGTATTGGTGCTTTAATCTCCCCACCATCATTAACATTATTAGTGTACTTTATTCTATCCATATCCATTTTTTCAAGTGTTCTTTTAAAATCGGTGATCATACCAAGCCTTTCATGCTTACTAAAAACTTTTCTAGCTTCTTTAGCTATATCTCGCAAATTCTCGCACTAAGACTTTTAGAACAAAATCTCTTCTCTCCCCGCTCCATATCGTAAAGTGTAAGAAACATGTGTTGTATCATGGGGTTGAGACTAATAAATCTAGCTTCCATCATGCGTACCAAACAAACGAGAGGCATCTTCATAAGTAGGGACAGCTTTTGCAAGGGGTATATCTTTAAGATCTTCATGCTTACTAACATGGGTGAAAAATTCTTCTATATTATCTCTTCCGATTATAGACCCTTGTCCCACAGTATATCTTTTACAAGAAAATTAAAAGGAAACATGTTGAAATAAGTAAAGCAAATGCAAGTAACTAATTTTTTTGTGTTTTTAATATAGAGTGCAAGACAAGAAATAAAGTAAAACTAGCAACTAATTTTTTTGTGTTTTGATATAATGCAGCAAACAAAGTAGTAAATAAAATAAAGCAAGACAAAAACAAAGTAAAGAGATTGGATTGTGGAGACTCCCCTTGCAGCGTGTCTTGATCTCCCCGCAACGGCGCCGTAAAACAGTCTTGATACGCGTACAAGCACGCGTCCGTTGGGAACCCCAAGAGGAAGGTGTGATGCGTACAGCGGCAAGTTTTCCCTCGAAAGAAACCAAGGTTTATCGAACCAGGAGGAGCCAAGAAGCACGTTGAAGGTTGATGGCGGCGGGATGTAGTGCGGCGCAACACCGTGGATTCCGACGCCAACGTGGAACCCGCACAACACAACCAAAGTACTTTGTCCCAACGAAACAGCTGAGGTTGTCAATCTCACCGGCTTGCTGTAACAAAGGATTAGATGTATAGTGTGGATGATGATTGTTTGCGTAAAAACAAGAGAACAAGTATTGCAAGCAGATTGTATTCGATGTAAAAGAATGGACCGGGGTCCACAGCTCACTAGAGGTGTCTCTCCCATAAGATAGCATGTTGGGTGAACAAATTACAATGGGCAATTGACAAATAGAGAGGGCATAACAATGCACATACATGATATGATGAATATTGTGAGATTTAATTGGGCATTACGACAAAGTACATAGACCGCTATCCAGCATGCATCTATGCCTAAAAAGTCCACCTTCAGAGTTATCATCCGAACCCCTTCCAAGCATTAAGTTGCAAACAACGTACAATTGCATTAAGTATGGTGCGTAATGTAATCAATAACTACATCCTCTGACATAGCATCAATGTTTTATCCCTAGTGGCAACAACACATCCACAATCTTAGAACTTTCTCGTCACCGTCCTGCATTTAATGGAGGCATGAACCCACTATCGAGCATAAATACTCCCTCTTGGAGTTAAGAGTAAAAACTTGGCCGCAGCCTCTACTAATAACGGAGAGCATGCAAGATCATAAACAACACATAGGTAATAGATTGATAATCAACATAACATAGTATTCTCTATCCATCGGATCCCGACAAACACAACATATAGAATTACAGTATAGATGATCTTGATCATGTTAGGCAGCTCACAAGATCCAACAATGAAGCACATGAGGAGAAGACAACCATCTAGCTACTGCTATGGACCCATAGTCCAGGGGTGAACTACTCACTCATCACTCCGGAGGCGACCATGGCGGTGAAGAGTCCTCCGGGAGATGATTCCCCTCCGGCAGGGTGCCGGGAGGTGATCTCCCGTAATCCCCCGAGATGGGATTGGCGGCGGCGACGTCTCGCAAGGTTTTCCGTATCGTGGCTCTCGGCACTAGGGGTTTCGCGACGAAGACCTTAAGTAGGCGGAAGGGCGGACGTCGAGGGGTCACACGGGGCCCCACACAGCGTGGCCGCGCGGCCCCTCCTCGGGCCGCGCCGCCCTAGTGTGGCGGTGCCCCGTGGCCCCACTTCGTCTTCTCCTCGGTCTTCCGGAAGCTTCGTGGCAAAATAGGACCCCGGGCGTTGATTTCGTCCAATTCCGAGAATATTTCCTTTGTAGGATTTCTGAAACCAAAAACAAGAGAAAACAACAGAATCGGCTCTTCGGCATCTCGTTAGTAGGTTAGTGCCGGAAAATGCATAAATACGACATATAATGTGTATAAAACATGTAGATATCATCAATAATGTGGCATGAAACATAAGAAATTATCGATACGTCGGAGACGTATCAAGGAGTTTTTCAAGCGGGGACTCTAGATTTAGGACTTTAGTGGGAAGAAGATTGATGAGAAATGTGGCAGTAAGAAAAGCTTCATCCCAAAACTTAAGTGGCATATGAGCATTAGCAAGGAGTGCAAGGCCAACCTCGACAATATGTCTGTGTTTTTTTTCAGCAGAGCCATTTTGTTGATGAGCATGTGGACAAGATACATGATGTGTGATACCAATTTTCTGAAAGAAACCATGTAGTTTTTTATACTCACCACCCCAATCAGTTTGCATGGTTATAATTTTGCAGCTAAACTTTCTCTCAACAAGTTGCTGGAAATTAATAAAAACTTGGAAAACATCACTTTTCTTTTTGAGTAAATAGATCCACGTAAATTTGCTATAGTCATCAATAAAGCTTACATAATATGTGTGTTTGCCAACAGAGGCTGGGGCAGGACGCCATACATCAGAAAAGACTTGTTCCAAAGGAACATTAGACACACTAGTAGAGGTGGGTTATGGTAGCTGATGAACTTTTGCTTGTTGACAAGGATCACACACATATGGGTTTATTTCTGGGGAATGTGATAAATTGTTCTTCCTAAGTACTTCTTGAACGATGAACGAAGATGGATGTCCTAGGCGGCGATGCCAAGTGGATGAAGATGGCTTGATGGTGATGAAGGCAGGCTTGTTGGGGCCGGCGGCAATGGGCACAAGTGGGTATAGGCTGCCATGACATGGACCTCTAAACAGAATTGTTCATGTGGCCTGATCCTTGATCAGAAAGAAAAATAGGTGAATTTCAACAAAGGCATTGTTATCGAGAGCAATTTTATGAGCGGATAAAAAAAATTGTGGCACTAGGAACGTGTAAGATATTGCCTAATTGAAGTGAACTATGAGGAGTATGCAATGTTGAATGACCAATATGATGTATTGTCATACCTGTGCCACTAGCATTGTGGACTTGATCACGGCCTTTGTAGTTGTCCTGAGTGTGGAGCTTGTTCAACTGCCCAGTGATGTGGTCAGTGGCACCAGTATCCATGTACCAGTTGTATCAACTCCATAGGCTCCTTTTTCATTGCGGTGATCATCCTCATAATCATCACGATCAGAATGGCGCCACCAACACTCATTTATTGGATGGCCATACTTAGTGCAGATTTGACAGGTGGTGTCGACAAAGCGTGTGGGGATCCTTCCACGGCCACGGCCTCCCTTCTGTGCGCCACGATCATCACGGCAACGGCCACCTCCACCATCACGGCGCTGTCCATCATCACGCCTATACTGACCACCTCCACGACCATCACGGCGATCACGGTAGTGTCCACGGTATCACGGCTGTCATCACGGCGGTAGTCATCTCGACGGTAATCATCACGTCGACCACGGTAGCCACCTCCATCACGGTAGGCGGCAGCCTCCCTCATCTCGGTACCCGCCTCCATCACGACGGAATTCTTCCGGACGATGTCTCTGTGCTGCATCTCGAGCAGCAATGTTTGCGGAACTCTGGAAGACAGGAGCAATCTGAGAAGCTTCGGCCAGTATCTCTTCTCTGCCATCAAATGCTTGGAGTTGCGAGCACATGTAAGTGAGAGTAGTATTTGGAACGGCATTCATAGATGCAACAAATGGAGTATACGGTCCCTGAAGCGCTCCTAGTATGTAACCTTTGAGTTCATCGTCATCCACAGTCTTGCCCACGGCTGCAAGTTCAGAGGCAAAACCGCGCATCTTGGAGATAAATTGTGCCACTGTCAGATCGTTCTTCTTCGTGTTGGCCAGTGCTCCCCTTAGCATGTTCACACGAGAGCGAGATTGCGAGATAAACAGACCTTCAATAGTGGACCAAACTTCATGTGCATGCTCGAGTCCAATTACCTGAGAGAGAAGGTCCTGATCGAGCCCTTTCACAAGGAAACTCAACACGGCCTGATCACGGGCAAGCCTGACACCATATGCAGAGTTTGGGACAATGTTTTTTGTTGTTGTTACTGTCTTCCACCTCAAGTGTTTTTTGGCGGGGCTTCATCAGATCCATCGAGCAGCTCCATCACTTGGGCCCCACGAAGGGCCGGAAGAACTTGAGCTTTCCAGAATAGATGATTCTGCCTGGTGAGCTTCTCCGCCGGGGGCGAACAAAGAGCAGTCATGAGGCTGGCGGCAGCAGATGTAGACGAGGAAGAGGCCATCGGGTGCTGTTTGTTGTTGTTGATCCCAACAACATCGAGGAGCGACGGCTGGGCTGATTTGATCTAGGTTTTGGGGTTTTGGTTTTGGGTGTAGATTGATTTTGGTTTTGGTTTGATCTGGGATGTTTGTTGATCTCTGACGGCGTGAGGCGGCCGGAGAGGGATCTGGTTGTTTGGTTTTTGGTTTTTTTTGGAGAGCAGGTCCTTCACCGGCCAATCTACGGCGGGCGGGGGCGGCTGCGACGCTAGACGTCCTGGGTAGGAGAAGGCAGCTCTGATACCATGCCAATTGTTTAGGGTTGAACCGTACCCTCTACCTGGGTCGGATTGCCTGTTTATATAGGTGTAGAAAAGCACTACAGGTGGGTACAAATACTAGGTAGAGTACTACTCTATACCAGTATTTGTACATAGAACTACAAGGTTTAACAGTTCTATCTCTACTCATACGAGAGATATATATCTAAGTAATATTTTGTTTGGTTAGATATACGAGGTCTTCTGGAAAAGATGAAGAGAATGAAAGGAATGAGAA
Organism: Lolium rigidum; assembly: GCF_022539505.1. Classification (NCBI taxonomy): domain Eukaryota; kingdom Viridiplantae; phylum Streptophyta; class Magnoliopsida; order Poales; family Poaceae; genus Lolium; species Lolium rigidum. The sequence goes on along the minus strand of NC_061513.1, from coordinate 331,541,412 downwards.
TGGTGAGAATTTATCAGAAGAAAAAACTGACACTTCAAAATATGTTTTTATGGTAGAGGGATCATGCGCACCTGAGAGTTGAATTGTGTTTGTGAGAATGAAAAGAACATGCTATGCCCTTTTTTAAGCATGTTCTTTCAGGCGTTAATGCTTCTGTGATGAAAATTTATACAGTCTTGGTGACCATAAGACACAAATTTAAGATGCATCTATCTTTTTTTATAGAATACATTTAAATTGCAGCTATCAAAAGTATTTGTTGTGTGAGTAAATTTCTGAACAGAGCCATGAACCATGGTTTCGAAAAGGCGAGGACCTATTATCTATTGCATATAGATACATTATATTTGATAACTATTGTCTCTTTCGACTCTCGGTCCTGTATGTTTGAATCCTGGATCCACCCCTGGCTATGCTACTGTGACCTGCAGCAGGTGGGCAATGTTTACGTATTTCCCTTACGTATAAGAGAGTATTGTACTCTCTCTGTCCGGAATATAGGTAAAAACATATAGACAAAAACTTTGTAAAGTTTGATCAAGTATATAGATAAAACATTAACATTTGTAATAAATGAATACATAGAATATAAAAACTAGTTTATGACGATTCTAATAATAATTGTTCTATATTTTAGACATTGATATTTTTCTACATGATTAGTTAAAGTTTATCAAGTTTAACTTTACCTAAATTCGGAAAGCAGGATAAATGGACATAGGGAATAGTATCACGCTGATTAACTGAACAAGTTTAAGCGGCAGCCGTGAGAAAGGCATGCACGGATGGAGAGATCAGTACGTGAATGCATGGCCGACATGATTGACTGGGACGAGATCCGGCCGTGATAGCAACGAACATCATCAGCTCACGTGCTGCATGGGTAACATGGATCGGTGATATAGATCCTAATTAATAGAGATATAATTGCACCATCAAAGGGGAGTTGGAACCACCAAACCCTAACCGCCCCACGGGGTAACCGCCCGTCGCTCGGGCCTCCTTTCTCGACCTCTTTTCCTCCCTCACTAGTATTGAACAATCCTTCACACGGTTAAAATACTTGTCGCACACATTAAATTTTTTCGACACCATGTAAGGGTATCCTATCGTGCACGTTTTGTTTCTGCAAATCGTTTGCAATGTGAAGGCCGATCACAAACCCTATTTGTAGCTATCGTCCGCGTTGGTTCTGATCGCAAGCGTCGTGTATTTTTTTTGTCATATATGTTCTATTATTTTCTCACATTTTTTTATTTAAACTAGCAGTATGTTGATTGCTTATATAGCATATGTTTTTACCTGCAGACCCATGATACAAGAAGATACAAGCATATTTACCCACATGCACAAGCAATACATAATAGTATGATATCAATTATATTTGATTGCATAGTTCATCCATAATATAGACATGTATTTGGACATGCAATTATTGCTACCTATACAACAAATATACAAAGTAGATAATTCAGTCTCCTTGGTTGCATCGTTGTCCCTTGAGATGCAGTCATCGATTACCTATCTGGAAGAAAGATATGCTAGGGTTTCTCTCATCCCAAGACGAATATCTCCTTGATGCTTGCGCTCAGTTACCTATCTGGAGGGTCGAATTCCTAAAGGCTTCGAAGATGAACTCCCGTGGGCGTATCATGCCTGGAGATTGTTGGATAGGATAGGATTTGGTCGCGCGCACCCATTTTTTCCGACCATTTGGTTTCAGGAGGGAGCGGCGTGAAGCTCTACTATCTGTTGTCATCATGGAAAATATCCTTTTCGTTATATGAAGTCAGAGGCGATGAATGGCATGAAAGCCGAGATCTGAGGACTAGTAATGGTGGTTCGAGTCTTTGTGGGATGAAGAACTTGCTTGGTGTTTTCGGTTTCGTGGCAGCCCTATGCAAGTGGGGGTGACAACGCAAGTGAAGTTCAACGTCTTACTTTTAATGGTGAAAATCCAAGGTCTAACATTAACTGGTTGTGCCTAGCAATGGAATTGCTGAAAGGATTGTTTTGAGAGCGGGAACTTTTCTTCAGGGTGAGAACATAAGATCTATGATCAGCCAACAACGACTCCTATGTATTGTTTCCTTCTTAGGAGCATCGCTTATGGAGAATTTAGATTTTAGGTGTTGTCTTGGGTGTGTTTGTGATGCTCCTGTAAGGACTGAAATACTATAACGGAACTTTTATTTTTTTAGCTTCTTCATTTTTTTAGTGTGTGCATTTGTACTTCCGGCCATTAGGGTATTGCATCGTTGGAGAGGCTGGATGTAATTTCTATCTTCACGGTATACATTTTTCCTTTGTCAAAAAAATCAAAGGTCATTTGTGTGCATGCATGTCGATACAGATGATTACCATGATGCATGAGGCCTTTCTAATGCTCGCTTCAGTGGAATGACGGAATACTCGCTTGTTCCATGACTTGGTATGTCTACTAGCACTAAAGAAGTGTTAGGCAGAGAAGAGAGGGTAGCCAAGGAATCGTAATGCAGAATTGGTCGACACAACTCTTGTCTGCTCACATTCTTTAGAGCAAGCAAACACAAGGATTTGAAAACATACATGCTGCCTGGATGTTTGAGAGAGTGGGACAAAGAAAAAAAAAACAATTTTAGTGGATCATGCCATACTTAAGAGAGGAAGCTTTACTAGTGTATATACATTCACCAACTGTTCTAACTTGTATGTGTTGTGTGCTGGAAAATGGTAATCAACACCTTCATTTACAAGAGAACGGAGTAAGGCAGCGATGAGCTACGGATACATGAGATATTTGTGAACGACGCAAAAAATAGTCAAATCAATCAAACTAAAAGTTCATTGAACGATCTACAAGGTAGCTAAAGTTGGTTAGATTAGAAGCTCTGAATTCAGCCACACAAGAATCAGATACCTTTATAGGTGACAAAAATGGTTTTTGCTGCCTGCATCGTCCATGCAGGAGACTACCCACAACCCCCATCTACAATGCAACATAAGTTAGGGAGCACATATAAGCTATTCAAGAGTCATCTAGATAGAGTACCATAGTTAGTTAAGTAGGCCTGCATGTAACTTAATATCCCTAAGGCTATTCCAAGTGGCTTCCAATGCTGCGCTGCGGAGGAATGTGAGAATATGTTACTTGAATCTATCTATAGACATATCCCCAGCCACTCCATCGGTTTATGTCTCAGTTCACCATTTGAACTGATTTATTGTGGTAGGAGACCTCCTCAACGGTACTTATCAAGCAAGCGACGCCCTTAGCTGCACTTATCAATGCGTCTAGAAGGCTTTGAAAAAGATAACTTGAAATATTATTAAAGAAATCCGTAATGAGAACGGTTGGTTCCACCGATTGACACCGTGAGAAGAAGCTTATGTGTGGCTTCTTTGACCCTAGCCTTCGGCTTGATCTTTCTCTTGCTTCATTCAATTCCAAAGATCCAAAAAAAAAGAGGGATAATCCTTGGTCTATGGCTATGGCACGTCCAGTGGCATCCATTGGAGTAAAGGAAGTGAAAAAAGAAGACCATTGGGTTGGGGAAGACTCCCTCAACCACTCTTCTCGGCGATGCTGTTATCACCAGATTTTGGCCAAATCAGGAGGTGGGCCGCGATCAGGATGGGCTTGGAAGATTACACGTGGAAGATCTCTGAAGCGGCCTTGCACGGAGAATTTGGGCTAGAGTGCCCGTGCATCTTTAATTATAGTAGATTGTATCTAGATTAAAAGTTAGAGTTTGTCTCGTACACGGTGGGGATCTCCCACGTTAGAAAGTCCGCTGGACTATAAATATGTATCTAGGGTTTATGGAATAAACAACAACCAACGTTCAACACAAACAAATCTCGGCGCATCGCTGATACGTCTCCAACGTATCGATAATTTCTTGTGTTCCATGCCACATTATTGATGTTATCTACATGTTTTATGCACACTTTATGTCATATTCGTGCATTTTCTGGAACTAACCTATTAACAAGATGCCGAAGTGCCGCTTGTCGTTTTCTGCTGTTTTTGGTTTCAGAAATCCTAGTAAAGAAATATTCTCGGAATTGGACGAAATAAAAGCCCAGAGGCCTATTTTCTCACGAAGCTTAGAAGACCGAAGACGAGACGAAGAGGGGCCACGGGGGAGCCAAACCCTAGGGCGGCGCGGCCCCACCCCTGGCCGCGCCGGCCTGTGGTGTGGGCCCCCCGTGCCGCCTCTTGACTTGCCCTTCCGCCTACAAATAGCCTCCGTGACGAAACCCCCGCACCGAGAGCCACGATACGGAAAACCTTCCGGAGACGCCGTCGCCGCCGATCCCATCTCGGGGGATCCTGGAGATCGCCTCCGGCACCCTGCCGGAGAGGGGAATCCTCTCCCGGAGGACTCTACACCGCCATGGTCGCCTCCGGAGTGATGAGTGAGTAGTCTACCCCTGGACTATGGGTCCATAGCAGTAGCTAGATGGTTGTCTTCTCCCCATTGTGCTATCATTGTCGGATCTTGTGAGCTGCCTAACATGATCAAGATCATCTATCTCGTAATTCTATATGTTGCGTTTGTTGGGATCCGATGAATAGAGAATACTTGTTATGTTGATTATCAAAGTTATGCTTATGTGTTGTTTATGATCTTGCATGCTCTCCGTTATTAGTAGATGCTCTCGGCCAAGTAGATGCTTTTAACTCCAAGAGGGAGTACTTATGCTCGATAGTGGGTTCATGCCCGCATTGACACTCGGGACAAAGGACGGTAAAGTTCTAAGGTTGTGTTGTGCTGTTGCCACTAGGGATAAAACATTGATGCTATGTCTAAGGATGTAGTTGTTGATTACATTACGCACCATACTTAATGCAATTGTCTGTTGCTTTGCAACTTAATACCGGAGGGGGTTCGGATGATAACTCCGAAGGTGGACTTTTTAGGCATAGATGCAGCTTGGATGGCGGTCTATGTACTTTGTCGTAATGCCCAATTAAATCTCACTATACTCATCATGATATGTATGTGCATGGTCATGCTCTCTTTATTTGTCAATTGCCCAACTGTAATTTGTTCACCCAACATGCTGTTCGTCTTATGGGAGAGACACCTCTAGTGAACTGTGGACTCCGGTCCAATTCTCTTTACTGAAATACAATCTACTGCAATACTTGTTTCTACTGTTTTCTCTGCAAACAATCATCTTCCACACAATACGGTTAATCCTTTGTTACAGCAAGCCGGTGAGATTGACAACCTCACCGTTTCGTTGGGGCAAAGTAGCTTGGTTGTGTTGTGCAGGTTCCACGTTGGCGCCGGAATCTCCGGTGTTGCGCCGCACTACATCCCGCCGCCATCAACCTTCAACGTGCTTCTTGGCTCCTCCCGGTTCGATAAACCTTGGTTTCTTTCTCGAGGGAAAACTTGCTGCTGTGCTCATCATACCTTCCTCTTGGGGTTGCCCAACGAACGTGTGAAATACACGCCATCAAGCATATTTTCTGGCGCCGTTGCCGGGGAGATCAAGACACGCTGCAAGGGGAGTCTCCACTTCTCAATCTCTTTACTTTGTTTTTGTCTTGCTTTATTTTATTTACTACTTTGTTTGCTGCACTAAATTAAAATACAAAAAAATTAGTTGCTAGTTTTACTTTATTTACTATCTTGTTTGCTATATTGAAAACACAAAAAAATTAGTTACTAGCATTTACCTTACTTATTTCATCATGTTTCCTTTTAATTTTACCACAAAGAACATACCGGTAGGACGTGGGTCTATAGTTGGGAGAAATAATATAGAAGAATTCTTCAACCATGTTAGTACCGTTGAAGATTTTGAAGATAGACACTTGGTAAAACTTGCTCCTACTTATGAAATTGCTGCTGCTGCTTTAGTTCGCCTGTTGGAAACTAAATTTGTTAATCTAAATCCTATAATCCAACACATGTTTCTTACACTTGGTGATATGGAAGAGGGGGAAAGAAAGATTTTGTTTTAGAAACCCTTCTTAGAGAATTTGGTGGTCTAGCAAGAGAAGCTAGAAAGGTCTTTGCTAAATTTAATATGCTTGGTTCTCCTACTAATTTTGCTGGTCTCCTTGAAAAGATGGATATGGATAGAATAAGATACACTAATAATATTGATGATGGTGAGGAGATCAAAGCACCAATACCATGCAAGCTCCTAGCTATGAATGATGCACTAGAAAATAATTATGCTTGGCTTGTTCCTGAAAATTTGTTTGATGAGAGTAGCACACCTAAGACTAATGAAAAGGGAGATGCTAAAACTTATGTATCTAATATAATATGCCTAGTTGAGAAAACTCCACACCTCGCTGAGAATGCACCACCCTTCGATAATACTTGATACACACTTTCTGCGCCTAGCTGAAAGGCGTTAAAGAAAAGCGCTTATGGGAGACAACCCATATTTTTACCTACAGTACTTTGTTTTTATTTTGTGTCTTGGAAGTTGTTTACTACTGTAGCAACCTGTCCTTATCTTAGTTTTGAGTTTTGTTGTGCCAAGTTAAGCCGTTGATAGAAAAGTAAGTACTAGATTTGGATTACTGCGCAGTTCCAGATTTCTTTGCTGTCACGAATCTGAGCCCACTGCCCTGCAGGAAGCTCAGAAAATTATGCCAATTTACGAGCATGATCCCCAGATATGTACGCAACTTTCATTCAATTTGAGCATTTTCATTTGAGCAAGTCTGGTGCCATTTTAAAATTCGTCAATACGAACTGTTCTGTTTTGACAGATTCTGCCTTTTATTTCGCATTGCCTCTTTCGCTATGTTGGATGAATTTCTTTGATCCACTAATGTCCAGTAGCATTATGCAATGTCCAGAAGTGTTAAGAATGATTGTGTCACCTCTGAATATGTCAATTTATATTGTGCACTAACCCTCTAATGAGTTGTTTCGAGTTTGGTGTGGAGGAAGTTTTCAAGGATCAAGAGAGGAGTATGATGCAACATGATCAAGGAGAGTGAAAGCTCTAAGCTTGGGGATGCACCCGGTGGTTCACCCCTGCATATATCAAGAAGACTCAAGCTGTCTAAGCTTGGGGATGCCCAAGGCATCCCCTTCTTCATCAACAAATTATCAGGTTCCTCCCCCGAAACTACATTTTTATTCGGCCACATCTTATGTGCTTTTTCTTGGAGCGTCGGTTTGTTTTTGTTTTTGTTTTGTTTGAATAAAATGGATCCTAGCATTCACTTTATGGGAGAGATACACACTCCGCTGTAGCATATGGACAAATATGTCCTTGGTTTCTACTCATAGTATTCATGGCGAAGTTTCTCCTTCGTTAAATTGTTATATGGTTGGAATTGGAAAATGATACATGTAGTAATTGCTATAAATGTCTTGGGTAATGTGATACTTGGCAATTGTTGTGCTCATGTCTAAGCTCTTGCATCATATGCTTTGCACCCATTAATGAAGAAATACATAGAGCATGCTTAAATTTGGTTTGCATATTTGGTTTCTCTAAGGTCTAGATAATTTCTAGTGTTGAGTTTGAACAACAAGGAAGACGGTGTAGAGTCTTATAATGCTTTCAATATGTCTTTTATGTGAGTTTTGCTGTACCGTTCATCCTTGTGTTTGTTTCAAATAGCCTTGCTAGCCTAAACCTTGTATCGAGAGGGAATACTTCTTATGCATCCAAAATACTTGAGCCAACCACTATGCCATTTGTGTCCACCATACCTACCTATACTACATGGTATTTTCCCGCCATTCCAAAGTAAATTGCTTGAGTGCTACCTTTAAAACTCCATCATTCACCTTTGCAATATATAGCTCATGGGACAAATAGCTTAAAAACTATTGTAGCATTGAATATGTAATTATGCACTTTATCTCTTATTAAGTTGCTTGTTGTGCGATAACCATGTTTACTCGGGGAACGCCATCAACTCATTGTTGAATTTCATGTGAGTTGCTATGCATGTTCGTCTTGTCCGAAGTAAGGGCGATCTACACTGAGTTGAATGGTTTGAGCATGCATATTGTGAGAGAAGAACATTGGGCCGCTAACTAAAGCCATGATTCATGGTGGAAGTTTCAGTTTTGGACAAATATCCTCAAATCTCTAATGAGAAAAGAATTAATTGTTGTCAAATGCTTAAAGCATTAAAAGAGGAGTCCATTATCTGTTGTCTATGTTGTCCCGGTATGGATGTCTAAGTTGAGAATAATCAAAAGCGAGAAATCCAAATGCGAGCTTTCTCCTTAGACCTTTGTACAGACGGCATAGAGGTACCCCTTTGTGAAACTTGGTTAAAGCATGTGTATTGCGGTGATAATCCAGGTAGTCCAAGCTAATTAGGACAAGGTGCGAGCACTATTAGTACACTATGCATGAGGCTTGCAACTTATAAGATATAATTTACATGATGCATATGCTTTATTACTACCGTTGACAAAATTGTTTCATGTTTTCAAAATCAAAGCTCTAGCACAAATATAGCAATCGATGCTTTTCCTCTATGAGGACCATTCTTTTACTTTCAATGTTGAGTCAGTTCACCTATTTTTCTCCACCTCAAGAAGCAAACACTTGTGTGAATCGTGCATTGATTCTTACATACTTGCTTATTGCACTTATTATATTACTCTATGTTGACAATATCCATGAGATATACATGTTACAAGTTGAAAGCAACCGCTGAAACTTAATCTTCTTTTGTGTTGCTTCAATACCTTTACTTTGAATTATTGCTTTATGAGTTAACTCTTATGCAAGACTTATTGATGCTTGTCTTGAAGTGCTATTCATGAAAAGTCTTTGCTTTATGATTCACTTGTTTACTCATGTCATACACATTGTTTTGATCGCTGCATTCACTACATATGCTTTACAAATAGTATGATCAAGTTTATGATGGCATGTCACTCCAGAAATTATCTTTGTTATCGTTTTACTGCTCGGGACGAGCGAGAACTAAGCTTGGGGATGCTGATACGTCTCCAACGTATCGATAATTTCTTGTGTTCCATGCCACATTATTGATGTTATCTACATGTTTTATGCACACTTTATGTCATATTCGTGCATTTTCCGGAACTAACCTATTAACAAGATGCCGAAGTGCCAGTCTTGTCGTTTTCTGCTGTTTTTGGTTTCAGAAATCCTAGTAAAGAAATATTCTCGGAATTGGACGAAATAAAAGCCCGGAGGCCTATTTTCTCACGAAGCTTCCAGAAGACCGAAGACGAGACGAAGAGGGGCCACGGGGGAGCCAAACCCTAGGGCGGCGCGGCCCCCCCTTGGCCGCGCCGGCCTGTGGTGTGGGCCCCCCGTGCCGCCTCTTGACTTGCCCTTCCGCCTACAAATAGCCTCCGTGACGAAACCCCCAGTACCGAGAGCCACGATACGGAAAACCTTCCAGAGACGCCGTCACCGCCGATCCCATCTCGGGGGATCCAGGAGATCGCCTCCGGCACCCTGCCGGAGAGGGGAATCATCTCCCGGAGGACTCTACACCGCCATGGTCGCCTCCGGAGTGATGAGTGAGTAGTCTACCCCTGGACTATGGGTCCATAGCAGTAGCTAGATGGTTGTCTTCTCCCCATTGTGCTATCATTGTCGGATCTTGTGAGCTGCCTAACATGATCAAGATCATCTATCCGTAATTCTATATGTTGCGTTTGTTGGGATCCGATGAATAGAGAATACTTGTTATGTTGATTATCAAAGTTATGCTTATGTGTTGTTTATGATCTTGCATGCTCTCCGTTATTAGTAGATGCTCTGGCCAAGTAGATGCTTTTAACTCCAAGAGGGAGTACTTATGCTCGATAGTGGGTTCATGCTCGCATTGACACCGGGACAGATGACGAAAGTTCTAAGGTTGTGTTGTGCTGTTGCCACTAGGGATAAAACATTGATGCTATGTCTAAGGATGTAGTTGTTGATTACATTACGCACCATACTTAATGCAATTGTCCTGTTGCTTTGCAACTTAATACCGGAGGGGTTCGGATGATAACCTCGAAGGTGGACTTTTTAGGCATAGATGCGGTTGGATGGCGGTCTATGTACTTTGTCGTAATGCCCAATTAAATCTCACTATACTCATCATGATATGTATGTGCATGGTCATGCTCTCTTTATTTGTCAATTGCCCAACTCGTAATTTGTTCACCCAACATGCTGTTCGTCTTATGGGAGAGACACCTCTAGTGAACTGTGGACCCCGGTCCAATTCTCTTTATCGAAATACAATCTACTGCAATACTTGTTTCTACTGTTTTCTCTGCAAACAATCATCTTCCACACAATACGGTTAATCCTTTGTTACAGCAAGCCGGTGAGATTGACAACCTCACTGCTTCGTTGGGGCAAAGTAGCTTGGTTGTGTTGTGCAGGTTCCACGTTGGCGCCGGAATCTCTGGTGTTGCGCCGCACTACATCCCGCCGCCATCAACCTTCAACGTGCTTCTTGGCTCCTCCTGGTTCGATAAACCTTGGTTTCTTTCTGAGGGAAAACTTGCTGCTGTGCTCATCATACCTTCCTCTTGGGGTTGCCCAACGAACGTGTGAAATACACGCCATCAATCGCCAACTCCTTCGTCTCGAGGGTTTCTCCGGTAAGCACCATGCTGCTTAGATCGCATCTTGCGATCTAGGCAGCACAAGCCTACCCACGTTGTTCATGCGTTGCTCGTACTGAAGCCTTTTTGATGGCGAGCAACGTAGTTATCTTAGATGTGTTAGGGTTAGCATTGTTCTTCGAATTACATGCTTTCGTTATGCAACCCTTGCACATCTAGCCGCCCTTACACCTATCTTAGGTGTAGGGCGGCACCCCGCTTGATCATAGTTTAGTAGATCTGATCCGTTACGATTGCTCCTTGTTTCATCAAGGATTAGTTTAACATCCGCAATAGTTAGGCCTTACAAAGGGTTGGAGGATCCAGCGGCATGTAGGGTGGCGTTTGCTAGCCCTAGAAAGGATGTTCCGGGGATCAACCTCGTGTTGGTTTTTAGGCCCTGTCTAGGATCGGCTTACGGTCACCGTGCGCGAGCGCGAGGCCCAATCGTGAGTAGGATGATCCGATTATGCGGTGAAAACCCTAAATCGTCGTAGATCTCATTAGCTTTATCTTGATCAAGCAGGACCACCATATATTCGGACACCTCGTCCGAATCATGGGTGGATCGGCTCTTTGAGCCGATTCACGGGATAACCCGAGAGCCGATCGAGGCTCGTATTTAATGTTTACGTGTATGCCATGCAGGAAACTAAGCGAGGCATCATCCACACCTTCCCGACCAGGTATAGGTCGGGTGGCACGCCCTTGCGATAGCATCGGACGTGCGACCAGGAGGCTTTGCGGGCCGTCGCTCTGAGGGACTGGGGCCAGCCGCAGCCCTAGTTGTTCCCGGCTCTACCGTGTTGACCGTCTCTGCCCGCCAGGGGGTTTCTGACGTCAACACATTCTGGCACGCCCGGTGGGACGACCTTCGACATCCACAACATCGCCATCTACATCCGAGATGGCGGAAGACACTCCGGTCACGTACGAGGATCTGCCTGATGAACTCAAGAAGAAGCATGACGAGATCAAGGCAACCCTCGAGGCCGAACTCATCGGCTCTTTCCACCGAACCCGCTCCCATGGCGTCGGGTGGAAGGGTTTCACACCCGAAGGCGCACTCGATGGAGTGGACCTTTCCGCCCCGTCGAAGAACGCACCAGGTCGGCTGCGGCAGGAAATCAACTACATGGTGGCTCATTCGCTGCACCGCCACTGCGAGAGCCTGGTGAACACTCTGGAGCGTGTCGCTCTGCGCGTGGTCCAGGAAATCATGAGCCACCGGTATTCTCCGTCGGGACCAGCTCTGGGGACTTTCAAAGGAGAGATGCCACTCCAGCCCCAGCCGCTGGAACTGCCGAACTCATCGGCATACGTCATCTACAAGATTGGTGGTGATCCTAGTGACTACCAATTCCTACCTGAGGCACCCAAGGAGATCCCGCACGGATACGCGTGCGCCATACGTACCAGAATGCAACGCCTGGGCACTTTCGAACCAGGCTGCAACGTCAGGGGCCTCTGGAGCGGCAGGAGGAACGTCGGGAGCCGATCCTGAGAAGCAAACGTGGCTAGCTAAGTACGCCACTCCGACAAACCTCCACAGCCCAACTCCTGCAGTTGGCTTAGAACCGGAAAAGCAAGCATGGCTGGTTAAGTATGCCACCCCGGCGAATCTTCAGGGTTCGACACCTTCAGCCATCACGACGGATCAGATTTGTGCAATTCTGAAAGATCGGTTCGGCATGATGCCGAAAAGGAAGACGTTCGGCTACACCAAGCCGTACCCCAACGACTACGAACTGATCCCGCTACCACCCAAATATCGGCTCCCGGACTTCACAAAGTTTAGTGGATCGGATGGTTCCAGCTCCATCGAGCATGTGAGCCGATATTTGGCACAGGCTGGGCACGATCTCAGCATCGGACGAGTTGCGTGTGAGGTTCTTCGCACAGTCCCTCACAGGATCGGCTTTCGGGTGGTACACATCGCTGCCACCGAACTCCATCCGGACTTGGAAGCAGTTGAAAGAGCAGTTCCATGAGCAGTATCACTCAGAGGCTTCCGATGTTGGTATTGCCGATCTAGCGCAAGTGCGACAGAAGCGCGGGGAAACAGTGTCAGAATACGTCCAGCGCTTCAGGACCATTAGGAACCGATGCTTTTCGGCTCATATAAGTGAAAAAGAAGCAGTCGAGTTGGCGGTGGTGGGTCTCTCATCATCGATTAAGGACGTGGCCTCCCAAGCAGACTACCCTTCGTTGGCGCACATGGTGCAGAAGCTGTCAGCATATGAGCAGCGCCACCCAGATGTTTACCGAGGACAAATTCAAGCGTGCGGTGACCCTGGTTGAGGCAGACGAGGATGAAGGTGCTGCGGGAGATCGAGAGGTAGCAGTGGCTGAATGGACTCGAGCGACGGGCCCCGTGACCTGCAAATGGGTGAAGCCACAAGGCCCTCCAAAAGGGTTCGACTTCGACGTGACCAAAACCGAGCAGATTTTTGATCTCTTACTCACGGAGAAGCATATAAAGGTACCCGAAGGCCACAAGATCCCCACGGTGCAAGAGCTGAACGGAAAGCCATACCGCAAGTGGCATAACACGTTCACCCACACCACCAACGACCGCAGGGTGTGGCGGCAGCAGATCCAAATGGCGATAGAAAACGGACGGTTGATTTTCAACCAATACGCCATGAAGGTCGACACACACCCTTCCCCGCCGTAAACATGGTGGAGTATACTTACCATGGAGGGTGCCAGCCGGATTTCTCGTGCAAAATCAACATGGTAGATCTTGGGCACCACTCGGTAAGGATGGAGATGAGGGCAGCTGCTCTCATAGCAAAGATACGAGAGGAAGCCGCTCCACGCGATCGGCTCCGCCAAAACGGCAAGCGCTACGTCACGGAGGGAGAGGTGAAAAACATAAGGTATCAACGACCTCTCTCCGATCACCTCCTCAACAAGTATGTGAGTCGGTATGACCAACGCCGGCGATACAACGGCGATGATGAAGAAGATCGTGCGGCTAGGGACGACGAGAGACGTCGTCGGCATGATCATGATGAGGAGGAGCACGAGCGCCGGGCCAAGGAAAAGCTGGGGAGCGAGTCGACGAGGATAGGCACTCGGGACTGTCCCTTCTTCAGACACTGCTGGGATTCAGGAATGAGCCGATTGCCCACAATCGGCAATTGCCCAGAATGCAACCAGAAGAAGAAGGAGGCAGCCAACTGTAGGATAACGTTGCATAGAAAACAAAAAATTTCCTACCGCGAACACGCAATCCAAGCCAAGATGCAATCTAGAAGATGGTAGCAATGAGGGGGTATCGAGTCTCACCCTTGAAGAGATTCCAAAGCCTACAAGATGAGGCTCTTGTTGCTGCGGTAGACGTTCACTTGCCGCTTGCAAAAGCGCGTAGAAGATCTTGATCACGATCGCTTCCGGCGCCACGAACGGGCAGCACCTCCGTACTCGATCACACGTTCGGTTGTTGATGAAGACGACGTCCACCTCCCCGTTCCAGCGGGCAGCGGAAGTAGTAGCTCCTCTTGAATCCGACAGCACGACGGCGTGGTGTCGGTGGTGGTGGAGGAATCCGGCGGAGCTTTGCTTAAGCGTGCGGGATGTGGTGGAGGAGAGAGACCGCTAGGGTTTGGGGAGAGAGGGGGGTTGGGCGCCGGCCCTCTAAGGGGTGCGGCCAAGGCTGAGGCTTGAAGTGATCAGCCCCTCTCCTATGCCCCTCATTATATAGGTGGAAGCACCAAGAGTTCTAGTCCAAGTCTTCGAATAAGACCCCAACACTAAAACCTCCCATATGTGGGAAACCTACTCAAGGAGGGAGTCCTACCCAAGGTGGGACTCCCACCTTTCCTTGAGGTGGGTTGGCCGGCCACCCTAGGGGAGTCCACCTTGGACTCCTCCCCTTTAGGGTTGGCTGGTCATGCAAGGTGGAGTCCCTCCGGGACTCTACTTTCCATGGTGATTTCTTCCGGACTTTTCTAGAACCTTCTAGAACCTGCCATAAATGCACCGGATCATTTCCAAACTTGGAATATGACTTCCTATATATGAATCTTATTCTCCGGACCATTCGGAACTCCTCGTGATGTCCGGGATCTCATCCGGGACTCCGAACAAATATTCGAACTCCATTCCATATTCAAGTTCTACCATTTCAACATCCAACTTTAAGTGTGTCACCCTACGGTTCGTGAACTATGCGGACACGGTTGAGTACTCACTCCGACCAATAACCAATAGCGGGATCTGGGAGATCCATAATGGCTCCCACATATTCAACGATGACTTTAGTGATCGAATGAACCATTCACATACGATACCAATTCCCTTTGTCACGCGATATTTTACTTGTCCGAGGTTTGATCTTCGGTATCACTCTATACCTTGTTCAACCTCGTCTCCCGACAAGTACTCTTTACTCGTACCGTGGTATGTGGTCTCTTATGAACTTATTCATATGCTTGCAAGACATTAGACGACATTCCACCGAGAGGGCCCGGAGTATATCTATCCGTCATCGGGATGGACAAATCCCACCGTTGATCCATATGCCTCAACTCATACTTTCCGGATACTTAATCCCACCTTTATAACCACCCATTTACGCAGTGGCGTTTGATGTAATCAAAGTACCTTTCCAGTATAAGTGATTTACATGATCTCATGGTCATAAGGACTAGGTAACTATGTATCGAAAGCTTATAGCAAATAACTTAATGACGAGATCTTATGCTACGCTTAATTGGGTGTGTCCATTACATCATTCATATAATGATATAACCTTGTTATTAATAACATCCAATGTTCATGATTATGAAACTAATCATCCATTAATCAACAAGCTAGTTAAGAGGCATACTAGGGACTCTTTGTTTGTCTACATATCACACATGTACTAATGTTTCGGTTAATACAATTATAGCATGATATATAAACATTTATCATAAACATAAAGATATAAATAATAACCACTTTATTATTGCCTCTAGGGCATATCTCCTTCACCAACGTGTCCGTATTCAAGCGCCTAGGGC
The DNA here is from genome assembly GCF_022539505.1 of Lolium rigidum. Lineage (NCBI taxonomy): Eukaryota > Viridiplantae > Streptophyta > Magnoliopsida > Poales > Poaceae > Lolium > Lolium rigidum. The sequence continues at coordinate 331,525,826 of NC_061513.1, read as the reverse complement.
CTCTCCCGCCACAGAGCAAACGAGCTGAGTCCCCTCGGTTGAAAGATCTCGAAGATTCAGAAGACGAGGGAGAAGAAGAAGACAGGTATCACCGGCCAAGGTGGTGCCCCGATGGACTCAGCCGTTCCCGAAACGCAGGGTTCAACGATTGCGCGGCTCGGAGGAAGCCGAGAGGTTATACTTGCATACATTGAGGAAGGCAAGGCCTGATCTCGGCCGCGAAGGTTCAGCGAACCTCGGATGAAGAGGGTCGTCCACGGAAAATGGAGTGGCGCCCAAGCAAAGGAAAGCCGATGATGAAACATCGGCCGGCACAAACATGGTGCTCGTTCTTCCGACGAAGCTTAGTGCTCCACGATTATATGATGCACTCAAGGTGGACGACAGCAAGCACACCAACATGATAAAGTCAGAGATTGGGCTGGTTTTATCTACCGTCCTGAACGTGTAGCAAGAGCACGTCAATGAGCAAACATGGCGAGGCTGATCCTTGTGATCGGCCCCAAAAAATTTATGAAGGGACATCACAAAACCTTCACCGAGCAAGCAACGTGGAGGCCGATTCCAGCAATCGGCCAAAATTATCCTCACCATCCATTCTGCCTGGGTTCAACATGTTATCCAACAGAGCCGATACCATCAATTCTCTTGACAGAATCGGCTCGGGGGGGGCACCCAGGTGGACAAAACATGAGGATATGCAGTGGAAGCGTCTCATCCTTTGGTGATGGGTATTGAAGTATGGGGGCCGATGCACAAGTCGGCCGTAAAAATCCAAAAAAATTCGAATTTTTTTTAGCACAGCCGATGCAGCAGACATCGACTTAAGGATATAAAAGCCGATGCATGGCCATCGACTCAAGAGGAATAACTGTTACGATCAGAGGGTCAATGGAGCACGAAGAGAGATTTTAATGGAAGAACTCCTCAATGGAGTAGCTTAAGGGCTCGGATCTTCTTTACAAGAACAATGCCAAGAGCAGCCTGGACGTGCAGATCAGGTCAAGGATGGATTGTGTTAGATCCGCCAAAGGAAAGGAGCTGATCTGACCTGCAAGGCGCAAGAAGTAGATTGAAGAAGCTCGGGGGGCAGCTCACCCTGAAGGTTCTCTGCTTTGGGGAGCCGGTGTTGTTAAAATCCACTGGCTCTGCATTGTGACGTGGGGTCAATGGCGACATGATTGGCTATTTCGCTACCTTTCTCGCCTTGACTAAGGCTCGGAGGGCCACTAACTTGGGAGATGCTATTTTTGAGAGCCAATTGGAGTTGCATTGGCTGACACTGCATCATGATTTCTCAGGGAGGAGCTGGGAAGGAGAAGCCGTCGTCTTGTATGAGGTTTGGACCGCGTCGGTGCTGCAAGAAAAGGAAGGATACTGGTTTCTCAAACTAGCCGATGAACAGTCATCGGCTGCGGGACTGCAAAACACCACGGTCAAGAAAAACAATAATAGTCCGATTCGTTGCTATCGGTCTTGGTGTGGCAAGCGGAAGGATGGAAATTGGATTAATGAAAGGAGAAATTGAAAGAACAATTCTCATTAATTCAAAGGAGCGGCTTTACAAGAAGAGCCGATGGCTCTCAAAAGAGGGATCTCGGTGCCTAGTGCACTGCTACCGATAGTCCTACTCTACTAGTCGTCGCTGTCCTCATCATCGCCGTCGTCGAGGTCGTCGGCGCTGCTCCCGTGAAGCTCCTCGCCGTTGCTGCCCCGGCCTGTCTGGCTGGAGCTTCCTCCTCCTCCTCGTCATCATCATCATCCTCGCTATCCGCCCAGCTGCGGAAGCGCTTCGTTGGAGGATACCCAGCGGAGGAGGAGGAATCATCTGCCTCCTCTTCATCTTCTTCTTCCTCGTCGTCATCGTCGTCCTCGCTATCCGACCACATGCGGGAGCGCTTCTTCGGCGGAAGCCTGGCGGAGGGGGAGGCCTTGGTCCTCTCCGCTTCTCCTCCTTCCTTCTCCTTGTCAGAGGAGATGGGGTTCGCCCCGGAGTGGGGATCGTCCTCTTCCTTGTTCTTCGGCGACGGTTGGAGAGAGAGGCCTGAAGCGGAGGAGGAAGAGGAAGACATGGCTGCAGGGGAGGAGGGTTTTTTTGGTTTGGTGAACAGAGCAGAGCAAGGGGATGGAGTGGTGAACCGTTTGGCACAGATAAATAAAGAGAGTGTAGTGGAGATTTAATGCCATGACGGTTCTCGAGGACGTGATGCCGAAATTGACAATTCATACGAGAGAAGCCCAGGAGGCGAGGCGTAATGATGGAAGATTCTGCGGCAGTTCTCGCTCCGCCACGACATGACCCGACGAAAGAAGAGCATAATGATTTTGGAAATGTCATTTCCAAAACCGAGGGGGCATGTGTTATCACCAGATTTTGGCCAAATCAGGAGGTGGGCCGCGATCGGGATGGGCTTGGAAGATTACACGTGGAAGATCTCCGAAGCGGCCTTGCACGGAGAATTTGGGCTAGAGTGCCCGTGTATCTTTAATTATAGTAGATTGTATCTAGATTAAAAGTTAGAGTTTGTCTCGTACACGGTGGGGATCTCCCACGTTAGAAAGTCCGCCGGACTATAAATATGTATCTAGGGTTTATGGAATAAACAACAACCAACGTTCAACACAAACAAATCTCGGCGCATCGCCAACTCCTTCGTCTCGAGGGTTTCTCCGGTAGCACCATGCTGCCTAGATCGCATCTTGCGATCTAGGCAGCACAAGCCTACCCACGTTGTTCATGCGTTGCTCGTACCGAAGCCTTTTGATGGCGAGCAACGTAGTTATCTTAGATGTGTTAGGGTTAGCATTGTTCTTCGAATTACATGCTTTCGTTATGCAACCCTTGCACATCTAGCCGCCCTACACCTATCTTAGGTGTAGGGGCGGCACCCCGCTTGATCATAGTTTAGTAGATCTGATCCGTTACGATTGCTCCTTGTTTCATCAAGGATTAGTTTAACATCCGCAATAGTTAGGCCTTACAAAGGGTTGGAGGATCCAGCGGCGTGTAGGGTGGCGTTTGCTAGCCCTAGAAAGGATGTTCCGGGGATCAACCTCGTGTTGGTTTTTAGGCCCCGTCTAGGATCGGCTTACGGTCACCGTGCGCGAGCGCGAGGCCCAATCGTGAGTAGGATGATCCGATTATGCGGTGAAAACCCTAAATCGTCGTAGATCTCATTAGCTTTATCTTGATCAAGCAGGACCACCATATATTCGGACACCTCGTCCGAATCATGGGTGGATCGGCTCTTTGAGCCGATTCACGAGATAACCCGAGAGCCGATCGAGGCTCGTATTTAATGTTTACGTGTATGCCATGCAGGAAACTAAGCGAGGCATCATCCACACCTTCCCGACTGTGTATAGGTCGGGTGGCACGCCCTTGCGATAGCATCGGACGTGCGACCAGGAGGCTTTGCGGGCCGTCGCTCTGAGGGACTGGGGCCAGCCGCAGCCCTAGTTATTCCCGGCTCTACCGTGTTGACCGTCTCTGCCCGCCAGGGGGTCTCTGACGTCAACAGATGCTTCTTACTATACCTTTCAATTCCGTTGCTTTTCTTCTTCTGATCGAACCAATGGTTCGGACTAGGACATGCAAATCCCGAAAGGAGGATTCGAGGAGGGTGGACCTCTTATGTCGCGAGGTGTTCGGTTTTCCTCTGTCGACACCGGAGTGGTGTGTCATTGGCGAGTAGTCCTTTGGCTTTTCAAGAATCTGCTAACCTGCTACCCCTGTGGCAGCAAGAAAAGCCGCGAATGCGGTGTTAAACTTGGTCGCTTGGCCCCTTCTTCTATAAATACGATACACCTTCTAGGGTGTATGATACAAAAACAAAAGCTTGCGTTGCATAAAAGCCATGAATGCGGTGTTGTAAACTTGGTCACTGTACATATACATCATGCATGTATAAAGACAGCATGAATGTATGGCCTTGTTGTAGAGCGGTGCGGGAATATATTGCTATGGTATGGGTCGCTCATGATGAGCAGCGGAGTGGCAAAGGCAGAGGGAAGTATACGGAGCTAGCTAGGCGGCCATGATGGCTCCATCGTGCGAGCACTGTGAAAAAGGTGCGCTCGCTCGTGTGGGATGGAGATGAGACGATCGAGTGATCGATCAAAGCATGCATGCGTGCGTAGTGTGCACATGCACACATGTCTGGTCGTCGTCTGGATATGATCATCCTCTCCTTGCATACTGCATTTTTCGTATGCATAGCCCTCCATTATTGAGTACTCATGTATCTTACATTTTATCTAAGTTTTTTTTTTGCGAAAGTTACATTTTATCTAAGTTGAATCACATGTATTGAACATGTGCTTACTCTTCTAGTGTGTCTCGTATTTTCTGTTGTATTTTAGTACTCCCGCCGACCCTAAATGATTCTCAGAGTTAGCCAAAATATAGCTAAAATGTGTCTAGATTTATTAAACCCGTGAGAAGTATTTTGTGTCGGAGGAAGTACTATATAGAAAATTTGCCAATTGTGGGAGAGGAAAAGCATAACCCGATATCACATGCCTTATCAACGAAAGTCGTATCTAGATTAATAAATGGTAGATGTAAAAAAATTCAGACGTTATCTATCATTTTCTCATTAGTTAAGCTGCCACGTCACTTTTTTTTTACCAAAGTGACACACTTTTAGATGCGGCTGAGGTGGACAGCCTACAGGAACAAGAGTGCCATGTCACACGAAGCGTCTTCTTTCTTGGACAATTCATGTATGATGTCTAAAATCCAAATAGGGCCCTATATGTTTTTTGTAATGTGTATTGTGCAAGTGCAACTAAGAGCATCTCCACTGGCGCGTCCGATAGCGGCCTCGATAGCTTTTTGGGGCCGGGGGCGAAAATGGGCTCGCACCGGCGCGCCTCAAACGGCGCCTGCGATTTTTGGAGCCCAATAGAAGCGCCGACAACCCCGTGCCGGCCCCTTCGCCAAGGGCGTGAATCAGGCAAGCCGGCACCTCGCGAGGTTGAAAATTTTGGGCGTGGGAACCGCTTGTCAGCCACACAACAACAAAATATACATCTTCTCCCCCAAAACCCCGTCCCCTCCGCCGCTCATTTCTCCCGCCAACCGCTCAATCTCTCATCCAGCCTCGAACCCGAAAAACCCTCGCCGCTGCGCCATGCCACCGAAGAGAAGGGTTCTGGCGAAGGCAGCGAAGGCGCCGACGAAGGCGCCGCCGAAGACGCGCACCGTCACGCCGAAGGAGAAGCCGGTGACCATGTCGCAGGAGGACTGGGAGACGGAGATGGAACGCCGTGCCTTCGTCACGGTGGACCGCAGGAGGCGCCGCATCGCCGCCCTCGATGCAGCGAAAGCGGTGGCCTCTGCGGAAGCGTGCCTGAGCTTGGGCGGCGGCCTGAACAGCATCTCGAGCTCCCCGTCGTCGCCGGGTTACTACGCGGGGTACACCGCGGACGCGCCGTCGATCTCGCAGATGCGGCTGTCGCAGAAAACGGCGATCTGGTGGCCGTGTGTTGGCCCAAACTTCTTATTCCAAAACATATCCGTATTTGGCGGCCGTGTGTTGGCCAAAACTTCATATTCGTAGACTTTTCGAATTTTTATTGTTGTGTTTGAGATTTCAAATTCAAATTATCTATGGGGGCCACCTGTTTAGGGGCGTCGGTGTGAGAGCAGCTCCCCCAAATGGAGGATGCTATGCCAACGTCCCCTAAACGGAGGCGCCGGAGCCCCTGCCGGCGCCTATTTAGGATGCGCCGGTGGAGATGCTCTAAGATACATGTACATACGATGCTGCCGGAATGCATTGAGAGTACAAGAAAGAAAGATGTGAATCACATGAGTCCAAAAGAGCGAGAATAATGTTTGGTGGCTTTACAAAAGGGGAGCCGGCCTTTTGCATCAGGTCATCAGAAACTTTGCCATCGATTGCCAAGCTGAGGATCGAGAGTAGCTGGCAGGGTGAGCTTTTCGGACACGAAAGGCGAAATGTAGAGTTGTTTGGGATCGCCAAGCAGACCCAGACAGAGAGCTTTGGGTCCAAAGGTTGCACCACCGGTCGATGATGGCCGGCCGGCCCGGGTCGAGAGGTGATGCGTTTCAAAGAGATTTGACCCGTGAATCTATTTGGGATACGGGTGTCATGTTTTCTCCTCTTCCCTGGCTCAGGCTGCGTACACGCAACAAAGTAGCACATGAGATAAATGGGACTCCCGGCCGTGTAGAACATGGCCAAGTGTGGGAGAACTCTAATTCAGATTAGTCGCAAAAAAGGATTAGTCGTTAAAATATGATATAATTTGACGGTTTGCTACCCTAGCGAATCAGTAATGCTTTCGTTAGTATGGTTTTAGGTTAGCCTATTTCGATCTACGGCTGTCATCTTTGACGACGGTTGCTGCTCTGGTGTGCTGGTTTTTTGAGCCCTTAGCACGACAACTTCTCATTTGTCTACTGCAATAATTTAATATGACAAGCTTTGCCTGGCTATGTGATGGAGGGGTGAGGATGGCGGCGCGCCTTTGGCTCGTGTCAGTGTCTGCAGTTGTCGCTAGGTGGTCCGAAGACCTGCTTGTATTTTTCATTACTTTTGGGTCTGTTTATACTACTATTGATGATTATTAATATATCAGTATAATTTTTACAAAAAATGATATAATTTAACGGTTTGCTACCTAGCGAATCATTAATGCTACAAATAGAAAAATTGTTACATAATTTTCTTACGGAAATCAGCATGCAGCGTGTGACATCAGAATGTGGCCCTGGTTCAAGGGGAGCGGCAAATCAAAGCTCAGCCAACCAATTGATTGCATGTCAGTTTGTACTAATTTTCTTAGACCAGTCACAATGCATAGTATCATAAAAAAGTATCATGCATATGATACTACTATATGTTACTATGTTTACAATGCATGTAATCATGTATTAGTATTATAGTCCTCTTATATTAATTGATTTGTAGAATCTCAATGTAAATCTATGTACAAGATGTATTTAACATTAAATTTTCTAGTACTACGTGCTATAATACGGTATCTACCTATGATACTACAATCATCTCTCTCATCTTTAATTGCACTGCCACATCGGCGTTTTCCATGCATGAGATGCATGATACTACCTATCATACTTCCATTGTGAGTAGTCTTAAGCCAAACCGTCTGTAGGTCTAGGATTATTGGTAGCGAGTAGTGCACATTTACGCCATAATAAGAAAGAGTAAGCCGTACGGTTGACATCAATTCGATTGTTTTGCTGTTCCAAAAGACCGAGAATGTTGGACAAGTGTTTCGACTGCATTTTTTCACGTGTTTTAATCACATTTTCAAGTACATATTTGAATTCTTCAACTACATATCATACATTTACTGCAGTTTTTTACTTGTTTTAAAAATAGTAAAATTGTACTCCGGAGTCACCCTCTTGGGGTGGGGGGTGGGGGAGCCCCTCGGACTTTAAGGGTTGGGGAATAGCAGCACTCCCTTGCCACCAACCGAAATAATCCTCAGTCCACTCAACCATTTAGTCCACATAAGAGTTTTCTACAAAAAAATATTTAGGTAAATTATGGCAACATATATGCATAGAGAGAGATTATGTCTCAAACGAAACAATCTGTATAATTGGTGTAGTTGAAAGCATGTGTAAACATAATGGAATTGCTACTTAGACACCGTGTAAATTTTGTTTAAGTCTCAATCAATTGAGCTTAACCTTGTGGTTTATTTTTTTATCATCGATAATGTTTTTCTATTTTTACTGGCACTAGATGCCTAGCCAAATCTAAACAAAATTAGATGTAGCCAAAACTAATTACCATAAAACAAACGGAATTCTTCTCGCGGGAACCTGCGGAATCTGATCCACACGTGACCCGCCGTGATCCTTTCGATTTCCTAAACTGACGGTGGGATGGAAAATTTCCTTTAAAAAAATTCGATGCCATTCATCAAAAAACCATTGGTCGCGCACGAATTAACGGTGACAGACCATATATAATTTGGCATGATGTTAACTGCGGTAGAAAAATGGTGATTGGGAATTGGGATAAGATGATAAACTCTCTTGACAGAACTTTCACCAACTTATTCCTCGGTCCCTCCAAACTTCCTACACGGCCACACAATCACGCATCACCACAACACAAGCAAACACTTGGGAAAACTAGAGCTAGAGAGAGAGAGAGAGAGGGGCACAGATGGAGAGACCGATGTTCCCATCACCAGGGAGGGCGGCGATGGCGATGGCCCACGGGCAAGCACCCTGCACGGCCGGCGGCGGCATGGTAGCCGACTCCACCCCGGCCGCCATAAGCTTCTGCTTCCAACCCTCCGATCCTCCTTCCAGCGGTGGTGCTCTCTCCAACCACCATGCCCTCCTAGGTTTCAGCCCCCTCGTCCTAGACCACCCAAGCACCACCTCCACCTCCACAATCCCCGCCGCTCCCACCATGTACCGCCCCCATGCACCGCCCGGAGCTCTCCATCCTCCGAGGTCATCCCCTCCACATCCATGGTAATTTACTGATCTCCCTCACTCTCTTCTCTCTCTCTAGCTACATGTGTGATGCCTGAGTTGTGACTTGTGACATGTCTTTCTTCTTTTGCTGATTAGGTCTTGCGAGGAAGGCGAGCTAGAAAGGCAGGCTGGAAAGGGCCCGATGGTGGGCGGCTTGGCGTCGGGAGGAAGTGGAGCCGGTGGCCGGTTGCATGGGTCGCTGGCAGCGGCGGGGATGGGGGTCGGTGCGGTGAGGATGAAGAAATCGGCAGGGGCGAAGGCGCGGCGGAAGGTGAGGGAGCCGAGGTTCTGCTTCAAGACGATGAGCGACGTCGATGTGCTCGACGACGGCTACAAGTGGCGCAAGTACGGCCAGAAGGTCGTCAAGAACACGCAGCACCCACGGTACGTACGTGATGCATATACACGACGCTATATGTATGTGTGTGTACGATTTTATGATCAGGCGCGCGATTGGTAATTCCCTTGCTATATATACCTTGTCCAATCTATCTATCTATCTATTATATACTAAAAGCAAAATAAGGATGTTAAATAGAGCCATTAGGTTAATCCACATCATCTTAATTATTTTAATGGTTAGATCTAATATTTGTGGTCAGGATTTAATGAGCCATTAGAATTAGAATTTACGTAACAATATGTAGGCCCGTTTGACACGTTCTATGTATGTAGAGGAGAGGTCCCACGGAAGCTGAACCAAATCTAATAGGAGTATCATAGCTTTCCCTTTAAACATCGACTCGCTTTATAGAAAAAAAATGGTAGCAGCTGCCCTGGTTCATCCGGATGATGCAACAAATGAAAAAACGCGGCCGCTCCGTACAAATCTAAGACCGTTCATGACTTATGTTTTTAGAAAAAAAGAGTCCGTTCCATGAAAACTACGTATGCTATATCTAGCTAGCTTTGTATTAATTAACTAGCTTAGCTAGTAGCTAGAAAAAACGAGTCCGTTCCATAAAAAATGAGTCGATCAATGAAAAAAAAATGCATACCCTAGATTAGCTAGCTAGAATGCTCAGAGTGCTTTGTGGTGGGAAGATTAGCTGCGATTTTAATTTATATTCCCTTATTTCTAAAATATGATGCCTGTAGTTTTTTGTCAAACTTAAATTTTGAAATTTTGACCAACTATATAAAAAAAGTCTCGATATTTGTAATCTCAAATCAATATAGTAGAACCATTGTGTTATACAAAATTAGAACCATCATGAAATATATTTTCATACCGTATATATGCATTTGATATTGTAGATATTGATATACCATTCTATATATTTGATCAAACTTGGTCTTCTATAGGAGATTTGTCACTGCGTGTATGTTTGGCAATAGTTAAATAATAATATCATCATTTTTAGCAGATAATATTGCCATGTTCTTGGCCGGCATTTCTAGGATCTCGCCGAAAACTGTTTTTCCCGATACTACCGAATAACCTTTCTACTGGATGAAATATATCGATATTTATATAAGTTTCTTGAACTGAAATATTTTTGATGAATATTGGTTGAATTTATAAATTCGTTTAACAAATCTTAGACGGTATTATGAAAGCTATTTCAGGTATAATCCCTTAAGATTTAAGAGAAGATGACACTGAATCAATTTTGTTGAAGTATCATGGTGAACCTATGCTACTAATAAATGAGTGTCTATGGCCGATTAGGGCAGACCTCAGTAGCATGATAGCGGGATTGTCAAAACTGTGCTAAGACATCTAATAAAATGTGTCCGGTAAAATAAGCTGCCACATAGTCATGTTATACGACACGACAACTCAGGCGATCGAGAATTTGCAAATTATTGGATTGAAAAATGAAGATACCAAGGAGATGATTAAATAAAATGGGTAAAAATGTCTATCTCTTTTCATTGTAGAGCAATCAAGATAAGGAGTAGCAATTGAACAAAATAATTATATTAAATTTGAGTACAAAGTAAATTCTCAATTTTGATTTTGATTTTTTATAACATATTAATAACAATGGTCAATGTTACATCTTAACATACAATTTATGTGTCTATTAGGTCATATATTACAGTGCAATCATCATGAATTTCAGAATTGAAAACGAGTACATGGGGGAAATTTATTTGGAAAACAGAATGAGAAAATACTCATTCTTGCACTTTCACGCTACTATTGACAAGAATGTTTCTTCACCTTGCTAACTATTTTTTTGTAAAGATATATTCATGTCTTGGACCTTACCATTAACATGCAAGAACTAATATATCCAGGTAATCATATTTTGGTATAGACCACGATTAGGAGATATCAGTAATAGAAGTAATATATCATTGCCTCAGCGTTAATTAATCCATTGCTTCTTAATTATAGTAGACTATGATTAATTGATATGGGTAACAATACCTAAATGTCATTAGGTCAAATTCTAATTATTATTCATCAACTTATGTTCTTTAAGGTTTCTAAGTCTGTCCAATATTCGTGACGCACAATTGGAGCTTCAATAGTGCATTAACCTAACATGAGATAAAAAAAATGGCATGCAATGTGAATTAGTTCTATGAATCAGGATTTTATTTTGTATTTGAAGTAATCACTAGCACACAAATTCTATGTTTTCAAATAAAGAGAGTTCTTGTGGTTTTACAATTAATTTACCACAAATTGTTTGTGACTATATGACTATATTAATCCTAATTGCATATATAAATGTGTATGCGGTACTACATATATTTCCTAGAGCTGTTCAGTCGTTGCCCTCGCATTTGCGAGGGCCACCATGCTAGTTCGGTGAATGGTGAGATAAACTCATCACAAGTCACAAGTCACAACTTGATTAACTATGGCTATATTTTCTAAGAAAAACTAGGGTTAATTACTAGTTAATAAGGAAATACATCTGCTTAGTGTCCTGGTTACTGCCGTATATAATCAGTATGGATTTAGATTTCAATTCGCTAACAGTGTATTATTTCAAGCATACACATGCATGTTTAGTACCAGACCATTTTATGTATAAGCCAGAAATGTTCTTAAGAAGTACAGTTCTTGGCTGTTCTTATAACTTGGAAACACCTATAATTTCCAAACATTTGCAATGAGCACCTTTTTAAACTGCCTTATGAAAGATTCGGTGTATGGTTATTCCATATTGTCAGTGTTACATCAAAGGACACTAGCACGAGATGAAATTCTAAGGAACTGAAGGTGAAATACTATGGCCTCTAGATTCATAAAAATACTTTCGCCTCCACTTTTTTACTCTTTCTGCTAGGGAGAGATAAGTCCCTTGCTAGGGTTAGCCTAATGTAGACGAGGTTAAGAAGTAGCTTTCTTCATGTATCATTGTGCACAGTTTTCGTTGTTGATTAATCATGCCCGCTCACGCTTGTTCACGCATATAGGCTCGATATGCTCATCATAATGCAATAACTAATTAACTGGCACTATGTTAATTTGATCATTGACACCAAACTAACTTAAGCTAATTAGTTTTGGGTAATCTAACATCTATTCAATGCTTGATTTGAGATCATTGGATACAAATGTTCTGAATGTCCTATCATCCTATTTACGAATCCTTTTTACCCACTAAATAATCCTCAGTTGTGAACTGAAGGCTTTGATGAGTTAGTGAATTCATGCTTAGTTTCTTCGGCATGCTTCCTTGTTTGCATGAAGATACAAAATCTAGGGTGTCTAGACAAGCAAGTTGTAGGATTTCACATATAAAGAAGAAGATTCACCATATTCGCTAACTTTTACCATTTAAGCTTAGCATGCATCTCAATGGTGGGAGTATATTTTTAAGCTACTCTCCATGTGTTCCAAGTTGTAGTAGTTATTGCACCTTAGGTCAAATTTGGTCTAGATACACATATAGCTAGGCGCGTTTCAGTTTGTAGGTTCTCTCATTTTGAAAAAATATTTTTTTCAACTAATTCGGAATTGAAGGAGTATATGAGTATTGTTTATTATTCTTCTCTAGTGTTTATGGAAACTACATTTTTTTGCTTGATCTCGCAGCAAAAAGATCATTATATATCAAGGGTTACATATGGATAAAGTATAAATACTCCCTCCATTCATATTTTTTTGTCATGGTTTTAATTCAAATTGAATGGAATGGAGGGAGTATAACATAATTTCATTTTTTTCTAGAGAACTAGTAAATGTAAAAAAAATGGTGTCGAATACAATTTCGATATAACGAGTGCTGAATAAATTTTATTCTTAATACAAATAAGGCCAATGGTATCTTATTATATTGATTGAAGTGTATTCCACGAATGTTGGTATAAATTGTTCGATAAAACAGGATTTTGTCACATTTAATGTAATTGAATTGTTTATGTCATTATGGTTTGGATTGTCATAATTTAGTGAATTTTATGAAAATTTAACATGACGAAACTTGCATGAAAAGCCGAGAGACTTCTCACATGCAGAAACTAAAAACTCACTCTATACGTAGCTTGTGCACTTTGGCTCACAGCAAACCACAGCCAACATTCTCACAAATTAATCATTGTACGCTCCTACTATACAGTAGTTAACTTTTCCTAAAGTTCCAGTCATTGGATCACAAAAGCTTGGCAAAGTGTTTGCAAAGCTAGCTGGTCCAAAGATCACTAGTGGAAAACAGGCCTTTTGATCCGGGTGGTTAGGGCCTTTTGTCGCGGGCGGCCAGCCGCGACAAGCAAGGCGCGATAAAAGGGTGGCCTTTTATCCCGGGTCACTTACGACCCGCGACATAAGGTCCACCACGTGGCAGCCGCGGGGCGCGCAGGGCACAGGACCTTTTGTCGCGGGCGGTATTACCACCCGCGACAAAAGGCCTTCTACGTGGCGCGCGCACAACGCTTCTGCTTTAGGGTTTGAGGGTGCAGCACCCCTCCCCCCCCGCCACCGACCGCCCTGTTATATTTGTACGCTACTAGAAGTTGTACACATTCATTCATTATATATATATATAGATCGATCAAACAAATATTGGAAGCAGAAGTCGATTCCCCTTACACATATTCGTAGGTTCCCTACATATATACATGGAGCTCACGATCGACAAACGGTACTAACGACCGTCTATTTGGAGGTAGAACAACTCCGATCCCAAATCTGGCAAAGTGAAATGTGCCATGAGGTCTCTGAAAAGTGTGTCCTTGTACCTATCGGCAACCTGATTTTCGGACACATTCTTCGTCTTGTTCCATTCTCTGACAGTGATCGGGACACGATCTCTAACCACAACTCCGCACTGATTTTTGAACTTCACTCCGACATTCTCGGGTACCACCGGTTGGCCTTCCGGTGATATAGCTTCAATTGTGAAGTGGTCTTTCTTGGTCAACTTCTTTGCCGGGCCTCGTTTCTCTATCTTATCTTCGGAGGCCTAAGAGAATACATATAGAATTGCATTAATGCCTCTATACTAATGCCTCAATACATATGTACATATAGAAATCCATTAATACCTCGTCACCGGAGCCGTCGTCGGCTTCTCCGTCACCGGAGCCGTTGGCTTCTCCATCACCGGAGCCGTCGGGTTCTCCATGACCGGAGCCGTCGGGTTCTCCATCACCGGAGCCGGCTCGGTCGGCTTCTGTACCATCGCGTATCATGTCCGCGAATATGTCTTCCTGTTCCAAGTCCCGTTCGAATTGATCCATTGTTTCTGCAAAAGAATTAAATCGATAAGTAAATGTTCAAACACAAACCAAACCCTAACCCTAATCAAACACAAACCAAACCCTAACCCTAATCGGCGACACGTGTTTGCGAGAGGGAGAGGGTGTCGGCGACGCGTGTTTGCGAGAGGGAGAGGGTCTCGGCGGCGCGTGTTTGCGAGAGGGAGAGGGGTGTCGGCGCGTGTTTGCGAGATGGAGAGTGCGCGTGTTTGCGAGAGGGAGAGGGGTGTCGGCGCGTGTTTGCGAGCGGGAGAGGGCGCGTGTTTGCGAGAGGGGAGGGTGTCGGCGACGGGTTTTTGCGAGGGGGAGGGAGTCGACGTCAGTTGTTTGCGAGAGGGGTCTCGGCGGGTGTTTGCGAGAGGGGTGTGTTTGCGAGAGGGGTGTGTCGGCGGGTGTTTGCGAGAGGGGTGTGTCGGCGGCCGATCCGAATTTGAACTAACTAATCAAATTTAAACTACAAATTTGAACTAACTAATTACATTTAACAAAAATAAACTAACTAATTACAACAAAATACTTACAAAATTTAAACTACAAATTTGAACTAACTAATTACAACAAAAATAAACTAACTAATTACAACAAAATACTTACAAAAATGAACTAACTAATTACATACTAAAATGTCTATATACAAAAATGAACTAACTAATTACATACTAATTATCTAACTAATAACTAATTACTAAAATGTCTATATACAAAAATGAACTAACTAATTACATACTAATTATCTAACTAATAACTAATTACTAAAATGTCTATATACAAAAATAAACTAACTAATAACTAATTACAAAAATGAACTAACTAATTATACAAATTATCTAACTAAGAAAAAAAAAATTAAAAAAAAAGAGGGCCGGCCGGGGGCGCCCGCGCCGGCGCCTGCGCACATGGCCGGCGGCTTGTACCTGCGGAGGGGGCGCGGCGGCGCGGCGGCGGGGCCGGCACGGGCACAGGGCGGCGGCGGCGGGCGCGCGGCACGGCGGCAATCGACGGCGCGGGCGGCACGCGCGGCGGCAATCGACGGCGGCGCGAGGGCGCGGGCGGCGAGAGGGCACGCGCGGCGAGAGGGAGCTCGAGGAGGCCTACGGCGGCGACGGCGCGGCGAGAGGAGATCGACGGCGGCGACGGCGCGGCGGATCGACGGCGGCACGGCAAAATCCGGCGAGCCTGGCGGCGTGAATTTCGCTAAGTGTTGGCCTCCGTGTGTCGCGGGTGGGGGCTCCGCCCGCGGGGCTAGGTATTTATACCTAACCCCTTTTGTCGCGGGTGGTGGCACGACCCGTGATAAAGGCCCCCTTTTATCACGGGTCGTGCCACCACCCGCGACAAGGGGTCCTTTATCGCGGGCCGTGGCTCGACCCGCGACAAAGGGGGTGGGAGGGGAGGCGGCCGATCCGCGTGAAGCGCATCCAACGGCTCCGGGCCGTTGGATTCAAACGGCCTGGAGCCGTTGGATGCGCTTCACGCGGATCAGGCCTGCAACCGTTTTTGTTTTTCTGTTTTTTTTCTGTTTTTTGTTTTTCTGTTTTTTTTTAATAAAAACTATTATTTCAATAACTTTTAAATGGTAACTCAAAAAGAAAAGTTTTATATATGAAAATTGATCAGAAAAATCCAATGAACATGAATATGATATCCATATAACTATTTGCATCTCGCATCATATCCACTCGTGTCGCGTCCCCGTGCCACGTGTCGCCACCTCTTCCACGTGCCTCGCCCCGCCGACGCCGGCGTGCGACGTGTAGCCACCGCTGCCACGTGCCTCACCCCGCCGACGCCGGCGTGCGACGTGTAGCCACCGCTAACACGTGCCATGCCCCGCGTGCGCTATATAGAGCGACGAGTGCGGGCGCAACCACACGTCGCCACCGCCTCCGCTCATTCATCTCCGGGATGCCTCCATGTCGTCGAGGGGCGTCCGGTTTCCGTGGCGTTCGAGTGCATCCGAGCGGTAGGTTCACCGCCGAGATACGCGCCGGTGGCTTCCGCCTCACCCTCGGCACGTACAACACGCCGGAGGAGGCGGCGCGCGCTTACGACGCGGCGGCGTGGCGCTTTCGGCGGCCGGGGCACGACATCAACTTTCCGGATGTTGAATCGCTAGAGGAGGCGGAGTTCCTCGCGCCACCGCCGTGCCTCGTCACCGACGAGGACCGTCGCCGGCATCGCCGAGTGCGGCGCAGGATCGCCATCGCCGAGCGCGACGAGCGGTTGATGCGCCGGTGGAGGGCGCGGTCCCCGACGCGTTCTTTGCTAACCTTAGGGCACAACGCAGGTCCAACAGGCGCAACCGTCGGGCCGTCGCCGCCTTCGAGCTCGAGAACTCGAATACAACTTGGACCGAAAACGACCCTCGGTGGGATGACCTTTGGACGGAGACAACCTCCGACGACGAGTAGAGACTAGACTAGTAATTTATCTATTTTATTGTAATTTCAATAAAGTCGTTGTCGGTTCTATTAGTTTAAATTTAGTTTATAAAGTCGTTGTCGGTTGTTTTTGTTCAATAAAGTGGTTGACACGAAATTTATTACGATTGAACTGAAATTAAAGTACAGAGCTCAACCGAAAAATAAGATACATGGCTAGATTCGAATGTTGGAGCCATTCAATCATAGTCGTGCCTAGTCCTATACACGTCGCCACTTGTAGTCATCAAAGTCGCCGACGTCATCGTCGCTAGCATCGGGGTCGCGGTTGTCGAACCTCGGCGGATGACCACGCGTGGGCTGGGATTGAGGGTAGCGCAGGCGGGGGCCACGATAGGCCGGGACGCTCCGGAGAGTCCGGCCGCGCCACCACATCCGACGGCCGGCCTCGTTGAAGTTCGAAGGAGGCGGGCCGTCCTCCTCGTACACGGCAACCGCCCTCTCACGCCGATTGATGAAGAAGCTGTCCCAAGTCGGGCTGTAGTCGGGATGCCACTCGGGGATTCCTCCGTCTGCTCGGGCGTGAGCTCGAAATAGTAGTGGTTCGTGATGGCCATCTCGCGTGGCACACCTACAGGGATAGGAGGGACCGGTACGCCTCCGACGCTCGGCAACCAGCCGGTCGGGACGCGGTAGCCGGGCGGGCAGGGGTAGTTCGAGGCGCAAAGCGCCTCCGCCTCCCGGGGTGTTAGACATACGATGGAAGCCATGGGAGAGAGTGATGAGGTTTGCGGATATGAGAGTCCAAGCCTACATATATATAGTGGAAAATGGCGGGAATGCGGGAAGAAAATAGGCGGGAACGAAGTGGCGCGCGAAACTTTCATCCCGGGTGGAGGCTCAAACCGCGACAAAAGGCTGGGGAGGCTTATCTAGGAGGGCCTTTGGTCACGGTTGGTGGCTGCAACCGCGACTAAAGATGTCGGCAGGATAATAAGGATGTGTCGGTAACCTTTTGTCACGGTTGGTGGCTGCAACCGCGACTAAAGCTGTCGGCGAGGATAAGGATGTGTCGGTAACCTTTTGTCACGGTTGGTGGCTGCAACCGCGACTAAAGGTGTCGGCAGGATAAGGACGCGTGGGTGGACGCACTTGCTCGATGAGATAAAGCATGTAGCGCACGACGGCCTGTCGAAGTAATAAGACAAAGTAGAAGCGGTGCCGTGCCTATAAAAGGAGCATCGATACGCCTTGCCAAGCGGATCAACAAGCCAAGCACGGTTTAATCTTCATTATTACATAAATGTAGAGATTGTCTTGGGAACTATATATGAAGAATACATTATTACATCGCCATCTAGTGTTGTGATCTTCTACGCCGTAGCCATGGAGAATCTTCATCATTTAGCAAGATGCTTGGGTCAATTTTCACCGTGAAGGGCGGAATTTCTTTAAACTTATTATAATCTTCCGACATGTCTGTCTTGTCATCCACTCCCACGATGTTTCTTTTCCCCGAAAGAACTATGTGGCGCTTTGGCTCCTCGATTGATGTATTCTTTTGTTGATTTCTTTTTCTTGATTTGCTAGACATGTCCTTCACGTAGAAAACTTGAGCCACCTCGCTGGCTAGGACAAAAGGCTCGTCCGAGTACGCAAGATTGTTGGGATCCACTGTTATCATACCGTACTTATCGTCAATATGTATAGCGCTGAGCTTCACCCATTTGCACCGAAACAAAGGGACCTTAAAAGTGGGACCATAGTCAAGTTCCCATATCTCCTCTATGTATCCATAATATGTGGTGGTCTGCCCATTCTCGTCTGTTGCATCGAAGCGGACACCGCTGTTTTGGTTGGTGCTCTTCTTATCTTGGTCGATCGTGTAAAATGTATTCCCATTTATCTCGTACCCTTGGAATGTACATATGTTTGAAGATGGTAACTCTGGCCAACAAGTACAGTCTGCTCCACCGCGGATGGGTCATTAATGAGATGTCTTTGCAACCAACCGCCGAAGGTATTCATGTGTTGACGTGTAATCAAGGACTCGGGCTGGCCCGGGTTTATTTCTCGTAAAACATTCTTATGTTTCTCGATGTACGGAGCCACCAAGCTGGAATTGTATAGAACTGTGTAGTGCGCTTGATTGAAAGAAATCTTGTCCCTCCACACCGTTGCTTTCCTTCCTAGTGTGCCTTTTCCGAGTCGGCCTCCCCTCATACCGAGATTCAGGAACACCAATCGGCTTAAGGTCGGGAAGAAAGTCAACACAAAACTCAATGACCTCCTCGGTTCCGTAGCCCTTTGAGATACTTCCTTCCGGCCTAGCTCGGTTATGAACATATTTCTTTAAGACTCCCATGAACCTCTCGAAGGGGAACATATTGTGTAGAAATACGGGACCGAGAATTCTAATCTCTTCAACTAGGTGAACGAGGAGGTGCGTCATAATATTGAAGAAGGATGGTGGGAACAACAACTCGAAGGCGACAAGACATTGGACCACATCTTCCTGTAATCCCGACAAAGTTTCGGATCCATTACCTTCTCGAGAAATTGCGTTCGGGAATGCACATATCTTCACAATGGCTAGTCGAACATTTTCCGGTAGAAGTCCCCTCAATGCAATCGGAAGCAATTGTGTCATAAGCACGTGACAGCTCATGGGACTTCAGGTTCTGGAATTTTTTCTCCTTCATATTTACTATCCCCTTTATATTCGACGAGAAACCAGACGGAACCTTGATACTGAATAGGGCTTCAAAAAAGATCTCCTTCTCTTGTTTGGTAAGAGCATAGCTGGCAGGCCCTACAAACTGCCCTGGATGATTGCCGTTTCGTCCTTTATGAAGTTCCTGGTCCTCCCGTGCTTCTGTTGTATCTTTTGTCTTTCCATACACGCCCAGAAAACCTAGAATATTCACACAAAGATTCTTGGTCGGGTGCATCACGTCGATTGCGGAGCGGACTTCCGAGGACTTTCCAATATTCTAGCTCCCGGAAAATAGATTTCTTCTTCCACATGGGCGCGTGTCCGTCATCGTCTTTCGGAACAGGTCGACCGCCTGGACCCTTTCCAAAGATAACATTTAAATCCTTGACCATGTCAAATATATCAGCACCACTACGGGGGACAGGCTTCGGACGGCGGTCTGCCTCGCCATCGAAATGCTTGCCTTTTTTCCTTAAGGGATGCTTGCGCGGAAGGAAACGACGATTGAACGGGTACACAACTTTTCGGCTTTTTCCCAAATATTTACTTTCAGTCTCATCTAAACAAGTGTGTGCATGCATTGTATCCTTTGTTCGTCCGTCCCGAAATGTTACCGAGAGCGAGGCCAATCATTGATGGTTACGAATAGCAACGCTCGTAGGTCAAATTCTTGCTCCGTGTGCTCATCCCACACACGTACACCTGGTTTGGCCCACAACTCCAAAAGTTCATCGACTAATGGCCTTAGGTACACATCAATGTCGTTGCCCGGTTGCTTTGGGCCTTGGATAAGCACTCGGCATCATAATGAACTTCCGCTTCATGCACAACCAAGGAGGAAGGTTGTAGATACATAGAGTCACGGGCCAGGTGTCTGTGACTGCAGCTCTGCTCCCCAAAAGGATTCATGCCATCCGTACTTAGACCAAAGTATAAGTTCCTTGCCTCACCTGCAAAATCCGGAAACTCTCTCCCGATGTTTCTCCACTCGCCGACCATCGGCGGGGTGCCTCAACATCGCGTCTTTCTTACGTTCTTCCATGTGCCATCGCAACAACTTGGCATGCTCTTTGTTTCTGAACAAACGTTTCAACCGTGGTATTATTGGAGCATACCACATCACCTTCGCAGAACCCTCTTCCCGGGTGGCTCGCCCTCAACATCACCAGGGTCATCTTTTCCGATCTTATACCGCAATGCACCACATATCGGGCATTTATTCAAATTCTCGTACTTCTCACCGCGGTAGAGGATACGATCATTAATGCATGCATGTATCTTCCGCACATCTAATCCTAGAGGGCGAGACAAGCTTCTTTGCTTCATATGTACCGACGGGCAATTCATTATTTCTTGGAAACAGACTTCTTTAATATTATCATCAATTTCTCAAATCCCGAGTCGATCACACCGACCTCTGCCTTCCATTTCAGCAATTCCAATATGCTACCCAGACTTTCTATGCCCATCTTCACAACTCTGGGTACAACAATTTGTGGTGGTCCTCTAACATCTTGTCGAACCGCAACCTCTCCTTATCCGTGTCACGATCTCTTCTTGCATCAGAAATGGCCCGACGAAGATCATCATCAACAGGATCATCTGATGCCTGTTCTTCACCTCCTTCTTCTTCATTGTCGTCCATTGCGGTATCAAAGCATTCAGAGAACATAGATCGATAGTACTTCTCATCATTATCTTCTTCCTCATCGCCGTCTTCCATCATAATCCCTTCTTCTCCGTGCTTGGTCCAAACATTATAACTGGACATGAACCCAAACCGAAGCAGGTGGCTCTTAATATCTCTTGAGCAAGAGTAATCCTTCTCGTTCTTACATTTTAGACATGGACAGCACATAAAACCTTGCTTCGACTTGTTGGCCTCGGCCACAAGCAAGAAAGAATTCACGCCCTCTCCGAAAGCGGGAGCACATCGGTTACCGTACATCCATGGATGACTCATCTGCATCATAAGCACAATTATATATGTATCAGATGCAATCACCTTGCTAAAATTAGTATTGTACGGACTATGCATATATATATATAGTCGAGAAAATAGTTGCTAACCTTTTTGGATCAAAAAGAGGAGAAATCTTATCAAATAAACCAAGTGGCATCCCTCTCACAAGCATTCCATCAAACACCTCTTGTGCACATGTAGAAAAAATGAGCTAGCATACACCTCCACCTTCACCACCAAGGAAAAAATGAGGTGGGGGGGTGGCTGGCTGCTTCTATATATAGGGCGGGGACATTTTGTCGCGGGCCGTATTACGACCCGCGACAAAAGGAGTGGCCACGTCGCTCCTACCCCTTTGTCGCGGGTCGTAATACGGCCCGCGACAAAAGGCCGCGACAAAAGCCTCCGCGCGCTCCACATGGTTTCGAGGCGACGTGGCCAGGCCATTTGTCGCGGGTGCAGGCGCGCCCGCGACAAAAGGCTCCCACGGAAGCCCTGTTTTCCACTAGTGGATGGCTTTGTTATGTCTGGTCCTCTTGTTGTCGCTACTCTAACTCTCTACACCTCCTAAACTGAACCCTAATGCTTATCAACACAAGTTAATTAGCACGTTATATCTAGCTAGCCAGCTAGCTACTCATACACAAGGCACAAAACATGCTCCTATTCCATTGTTAATTTACTAGGTCGCGCTTGCTACATATTCTAAGCTAGTTCTTTGTTTACATGTCTCAACTGGATTAGATCAGATCAGATCATAACCTTGTTTCCCTTCTTTTTGTGTTCTTCCATCGACTAGTCTCTATTCATGACGTCCAACTTAGAGAGCCCCTGGCCGTTCGTGTAGTCAGAAGAAGTCGTGTCGTAACTGCCAGTAGGTCGAATGCTCATCGCACCATCTAATAGTTCCACTAACGTCCACTCAGCCATATGTGTGGGACGAATGCAACACAGCTATACGTCAGAACAAACAAACTAAGCCGGCCGTTTTCTGTCATAAAAATAGCTAATAAGGCGGGTAATCTGAAAACATACTGTTCGTTGAACGCTAGCAGTAGGGCGGCGCTTTCCCTTTTGTTTTTCTGTTTCCTGTAAGCTACCTGAACATGGTTTCGTTATCTCGCCGATAATGAAATTTGATCCCCTGTTGGATCGCTTGGTTTTTTTAACATACTGTAAGATAATTTGTTAGCAGAGATTAATCCTGTCTATATGTCTTCTCTGGATGTGTATAGTCTAAACTCTATACGACACGTGTAGTATTTTTTTTTTGGTAAGGGATACGTGTAGTATACATATGCGTACGTGTATGAATCTATCAAAATCTATCGATCAGTATGCATGTGTGGTGTGGTGATCATAGCAGGCAGAGGCAGTGAGAAAGCATTGACCCACAGCTAGCACCGGATCGACAGCATCCAGTCCAATCTGATTAGTCCCGTGCAATGATGCCACTGAGAGACCCAACCCGACCCTCTGGTCGATCGATCGATCTCTGGCTCACACACCACGGTAGCATCATGGCATTTCCAATCAACTGGCAGATCCTCGCAATCATCCTTCTTCTTTTCCATTTTTCTTATGTGTTCATTCATTTCAGGGAATCTCCCTAGCTTCTGCTAAGCTAACTGTGATAGCTTAACTAGGAAACGACATACACATTATCCTGTCCCAAAAACTCACCGATCTCTGGAAAAATCCTGAACCATCCAATCGATCCTAGGATCATTCATATACACAGCATGCCAAATGATTTCGAATGCTTATTTTATGTGGTATTTACGTGTTTTGATCTGACTGGCCGTGGGAGGAAGGAATCTCTCCACTGTGTGGTAAAGGGGCCATGGGAGGATGATGATGATGATGAAATGGTGGATTTGAGCTTTGCAAAGGGCCCAAGTTTTTTGTACCCCGGCCTGCAATTATTACCACATCTTTCTGAATCTATGCCCCCATCCATTCTTGCCCTTGGGGTGAGATGAGGGGAATGATGCCAGTACCTGAGTAGCCTGGAAATATTCTATCATCTAAATATATCATTTTCTTTCCATGTCGATGTGTTGTCACTATGATTGAGAATTTTTTTTCCCAGCATCAGTGTACTGCACCTCCTACGTGTCTACAGCTCTCTGAATATTCACTGGCAGCTAAATATTCGCGGCACTACATCATGCAGAACTGAAAATTGAGCTGACGGGAACTGCTGCTGTGTGGAAATGTGTGCAGGAGCTACTACCGGTGCACGCAGGACAAGTGCCGGGTGAAGAAGCGCGTGGAGCGGCTGGCGGAGGACCCGCGCATGGTGATCACCACCTACGAGGGCCGCCACGTCCACTCCCCCTCCCGCGACGACGACGACGACGCACGCGCCAACGCTGAGATGAGCTTCATCTGGTAGGTAGCCTCTCGCCGCGCCGGCGCCGCCGGCCGTTCATGCATGCTGCAAAGCACTGCTCGTCGTCGTCCATGCGTGCATGTTTTGTGCTCGATTACCATTGTTCTTGTTGTTGTATAGCTAGGTTGTGGTGATGTATAACACTGTAGCAGCAGTTGGAACACGTACTACTTAAGTAAGCAGTAGCTAGCGGCAATAAGAGGGCGCACGGGCGACAATGGTAAGGTGTTGGAGCTCCGGCGCCGGTGGTGGTGCTAGCAGCTACTACAGGTTATTTCATGGGATCTGGTGAAAACAGTGTAAAGTTGTTCATGTTGGCGTAACTTGCGGTGTCTTTTGTGTACCGAAGGTCGGAAGGGATGATCCCTTGCTTTTTTTAAAAAAAGTTCATTCGGCATACCTATTTTTTCACCTTGCTTGATGTGTTTGCACTTGGGGAAGTGGTGGTCATTTGAAATAAGGGCTGGTGTTGATTCACCATTCCTGCATATGTTGAAATCATTATTTTCTTTTCGCAACAAAATATCATTTTCAACCTGTTTTCTCTTTTGGAACAAAACGTTTGCCTTTTCTTTCCCTACAATGTTTGGGCTTGTCTATGTCTCAGTTGGCCAAAATTTTCTTATGTCTCAGTCCCCTTAGAAAAGCGCAACCGCAATTCAAAAAAATGCAAGCAAAACCGATAATTCTTATGGATCTAAATTGCTTGACGTTACTTTCATATTGTAAAGCATCTTCCCAACCGTTGTGGAACAATGTCCAGTGGCGCTATTTAGAACTTAGAAGATGTTGCATGACAGACTCGCGAGACACGAAACCCTAGCTACCAGACTATCATCCCTTTTCAAGGCCTCCCTTTGTCTTCGGTGGCCTCTCAGTCACCGTGGATTGACATTGGAGAGCGATTTTGAAAAAAACGGTTTTATTAGAGTTACTTGTATCATAGGTATTGGGTATAGAGTAGTACTCTACCCCAATACGTATCCTCCTTGTATACGCCACCACGGGGGCTCTTTCCGTGTATGTAAACATGTAATCGGCGACCCCAAAGGGTATGACTGTTCGAACCTACAACCTAAGGATTCAACATGTTTCACTATGCTATGTTTGCGTGCTCTTAGTGACTGTTATGAAGTGTATAAGTGGATTGTACTAGCCCTTTCTATTAATTCAAACTTTTAGTTGCGTTGGCTTGGCATGAAGCTTGACATAGTATCATAGCCCATGCTCTCGAGTTTGAGTCCTATTTTTTTTGCAATTTATTCTAAAATTGTTGGTGCCCCCCGCCCCCTTTTTATTCATATACATGTATTTGCCCTTTGTATGTTTACTTGTTGACTTTATGTTCTCCCATCACACGTGAGATGGGTGTTGTGAAGTGTATAAGTGGTTTGTACCATGCCGCATATTAAGGTTGATCGGTTTAACGCGTGTGTCCACTTGTTCTCTCTCCTAGGCGGCGGCTACCCATCTTCCTCCTATCTCCACCGGCCAAAACGTTGCTTTCCTCTCCTTTCTTGCACTCCGGTGGCAGGAGGAGGGGTACCTCGTCCTTCCGTTCTTAGTTAGCGTTAGGGCTCGTCCGTTGTTGTGCGTCATTCCGGTGGTGGGAGCAGCGTCTAGGCGAATAAATCTGCCTCCACTTTACTCCCACACCGGTGGCGACCTTCACGTAGACGTCCCGGAGTTGATGGCAACGTGTTCTTTTCAATTCTTTGGATTGGCATCTTGGTATTCTCATCGTTTTTCAGATCTGGCGAGATCTGTTTCTCGATGTGTCGCTGGCATTCATCATTGTCCACGATGGCACTAGAGATCGGGAAGAGGTGGATGCTCTGGAGTGAGGATTTTCCTCCGGAAGTGGTGGATCTTTCGTTGTTCCCCGATGTGGTGGGTCTTGGTTAAAGGTAGCATGAGGACATCCTCGGCATCGACTCATAAAGCCTCGTTGGCGATGATGCTTCTTTGGATCCGGCAATGGTGGAGGCTCGGCGTCTCCTTAAACGTGTGCCTAGGCGGAGTTGGAGTTTGGTGGCGGCTGCTAGTTTCAGTCGAGTACAGGAAACCCCGGGGATAGTTCTCTATTTTTCTATCTTTTAGGGTTTCGAATGCAAAGTTTTCAGCTAGTCTCGTTTTTCAGTTTGGACGTTTGTTGGTTCATGTAACTTGATTTTCTATTAATGAAATATGTGGTAGCTCTGCAAAAAAGAAAGCCAACATATATTTATCCTGGCTTCGGCTTTGGTCAATTTGCCATTATTTCCCTATGTTCGATCCGATATACATTTCTTCATAATAAAATCAATAGTTTAATTGTTTGCTAAAAAACTACGTTGGCATTTGTCTGACTAGATTGGTCTTGCAAAGATACTAAGCGCGCATTTGGTAGGATGGGCGTCCCTTGGCTCGTATCGGTCCAGCAATTTTCGGCTCGTTTGGTTGCCTGGGCTGAGTGGCGTTGTTGCACGAACCAGTTCTCAAAGCACCCTCGGGCCAGGCCCTGGAGGAATGCCCGGTTTGGCAGTTTCCAGCGGTGCAGGCAAATCTCCAACTCGGCTGATGCAAAAGCGAATCATCGTCGCACGCACGGAGACGAGGATGGAGATGGCAGGAGCTGCAGCCGCGCATCGGCGAAAGTGAAAAGGGGGCGGGAAGGATTCCGTCCCCTCCCGCCGCGTCCATCGCCTATTTCTATCCCCTCCTCCCCCCCCCCCATCCCCCCCCCCCCCCCCCCCCCCAAATTTCGAGCTCCTCCTCCCGTTGGCAAGCAGGTAAGAGGCGCACAAACCTCCGCTCGGCGGCAGCGACTACATTTGGGCGGCTTCATCTACTTCCTGGTGCAGCACATCTTCACCTCCGGTGATGACTTTAAGGAATTCCTTATCCCGGTACCGCGGTTATGTTTAGATCTAGGTAAGGCGTTATCAGATCTTGGCTAGGATTTGGTCTTGTAGCAGGGGTTAGTCCGGATTGTGTTGAGCTATCATGATCTTTCTAGGGTTCGACATTTCTGGTTGCTTGTTTGTCCTAAATGTGTTCACCTACCATGATCTTGCTAGGGTTTGTGCTATTCACAGTTGCAATGAACTGCTTATCTGATTTAGGATGATTATTGGTATGGTTTGTGTTGTCCACTTTAGGCATGTCTTTGCTTGCAAGTAGATTCACGTCATATGTACTACGATGTGTGTATGAATCCTTCTGTGATGACTTTAGTCGGCGCTCGTCTGCGCCGGGGACTCTCGGATCCCTTCGCAAGTTCCCGATTCACAGCCCGTCTATGACTCCAAGGTGGCGGTCACCCCTCTATCGTCCGTCAATGGGCATGTGGCTGACCTGGTGGATCAGGTAGCGGTAGAGGTCGCGGCTAGATTGGACGCCACAAAGAAGAACAAGAACTGCAGGAAAGCGAACAAGGCCTTGAAGGCCTCACATAAAGGGACTGGCACCATAAAATGGCTTCCATTCATGTCGAGCTTCGTCTTGGAGAAGATGTGCAGCTTGATCAAGACCGGAGTGAGAACTGACAAAGGATTCAAGGAAGCCCATCTGGCTGTTATGGTGAAGGGCCTATTTGAACACTGTGGTGTCTCGGCGTGCTCCACTCAGGTGTACAACCACCTGAGGAAGTGGAGGCAGAGGTGGCTCTCCATTACCAGGTTCCGCGATCTAAGCGGGGCTCAGTGGTGCGAGGATACCAAATGCGTCATCCTTGAGGGTGAGCACTGCTGCGGTCATGTCGCGGTGAGCACGCTCAGTCCACCTCACTAACTCTTTTGATCAGCGACGAGTAGAACTAACATCATTGTCCCTTCGTATCGTAGGGTCACCCAAATAACGCACAGCTTCCGGAATGTGCCCATTGCCAACTACAACGAGATGTATACCATCTTCTCTTTCGGCCTCGCCATCGGCAAGTACACCATGGGATCCAAGTGAGCCCCGGGCTCGGCTCGCAGCCTACTTCTTCACCCGAGGATGCTGAAATCTAGTAGTCCGACACGATCAATCTCGATGGGCCACCTGAGAAGGCTGTCGACACGCCTGAGAAGGAGACCCCCGGCAAGAGGAAGAGAGGTGCCTTCACCGCCGACGAGCTAGTGGCCTTCACCAACATGGCCGTTGCCGTGAAGGACGTCGCACATGCCATCAGGGACAACATGCCCATGTACATGCACCCTGACATGTACAGTGCGGTCATGGACATGCTTGGCTTCGCCGAGGATGATCGCATGGTGGCCCTAAGGCACCTCGTCAACCACAAGGCACAAGGTTGCAGCTTTGTGGGCATGATCGAGCCACACCGCGCCCTCTGGCTAAGGAACTACCTTGCCAAGTACCACTTCAAGGTGTAGTGGTGCCCTTGAGGGGGTGCTTTAGAGGATTCATGCATGGAGGTGATGAACTTGATGATGATGATGCTGATGATGTACATTTTGGCAAGGGTTCAAAGACATTTGATGGCCCCCTTTTGTAACTATGATGGGGTGGTATATACTAACCCCTCGAGTGATGGTGAACTTGCGGTGTTAGAATGACACCCACTTTTGTTGTGGTGGTAGGATGACACCATAGTAGTGTAGGATGAACTTGTAATCCAATTTTGGAATGATCATGCCCCTGTTAGTTTATCATTTGTTGTCAACACTTGTGTGGTTCTATTGCTCCATTATGAATCATGGTTGTGATCGTTTACCTGTTTTTCTTATGACATGCTAGTGGTATGTGGTGTTCCGCGAACGGGTTCGAGGAATCTACAGCTCATGGAGGGTCCGTCAAGACCAGGTCGTGGCTACTCCAACAAACAGCTACCGAGGGTATGAAACATTGGAGGAGGCACAACAAGAGTACCTCAACTTCCCGGAAGAGGAGTTCCCGGAAGATCAGGCCATCGATGAGGCGGTGCCATTAGCACAGCCTACCGCCGGAGGAAGTATATGCTCTACAAGGAGCACCACCGGAAGTACGTCCGAGTCGGATCAAAGATTATGTTATAAAAGCGACAAGCAAATAACGAAGAACGAAACAAGAACACACATAGGGGACACACGATTTAACGTGAAAACCCCTTCCAACACGAAAAGGAAAAAACCACGGACTCCAGCTCGGCAAATACTTCACTATATCGGGAAGTGTTTACAAACGTATAATCTGATAAATCCTAGCCGGCGGCTTACAAGATGTATATATAGGCGGTGGCAACGATCCGTATAGCTTCCCTTTAGTATATGAATTTGGATCATAATATAACAGATTACATCATCGCCTTCCTCATCGTGGTGATCGTGAGGACCTTGTTCTTCCGAATGGTGTCTCGATTGTATGTAGCATGCTATGGTATGTGATCGTATGTAGCATGCTATGGTATGGTAATCTCACCCTATTTGAATCGTAGTAAGGATATGGAACTGTGATTTGAACAACCAAACAGTTGATTCATGTTTTCCTGCGTGCAAGTTGGGCTGGAAACGGGCAACCATACGATGGGATCTGGCTTCTCTCTCCGGCGCAGAAAAGGCCGCCCAGGATACCAAACGACCCGCTTTCATGGCCCATGACCCGTTCGCGAGCAAGGAGAGGCTCATCTCACTGGGGCAGTGGTGCAGGAATTTCATGGAGGCTACCAAACGCGCTCTAAAGAAACTATTGGCAGACGGAAAAAAAAACTGGTCAGATGGGCACATTCCCTGACTTTCTTTTTATTTTTGCACTACCCATGTATGATAAAATATTAACTGAAATAACTAAATATAAAAAGGTTTTCAAAATTTCGGGGTAGGCCATGGCACACCCAGATGCGTCCGCCGTTGCAAGAAACCCGATATGAGAAGAAAAACAATTCCCGGCTAAAGGGAAATAGTGTATTTTTTATAGCAAAAACACGCTAGACTTTATTGATTAAGGGTGTTTACAGATATCGGAATAGAATCAGGAGGATGGATCAACCATGGGTGGCGTCCGACATCTAGACTCTCTGTTTCTTTCTCCTCACTTATGGATCACTGAGAAAGAAGCTAGTTCAGTCGACATATCTTTGATCTGCTGAATAATATTCAGATTAGCACCTCCACTGCAGGTTTGAATATCTTGTAGCACACCTTTGCAATCTGATGCTAAGATAACATCTGTGCAGCCCAGATCAGTCTCTAATGAGAGAGCTTCTCCACAAGCTAGGACCTCGAGAGTATATATAGCTGGAGCGGTGATTCCCGAGCTCAAAACTGTTGAAGCTCCAAGATAGTTTCCTTGATCATCTCTGCAAATAGAACTTTCTGAACCTGAACAAGTACTCTTCAAAACAGCACCGTCCACTTTTATCTTGACAAAAACTACCGGAGGACTGGAGGAGGGGTCTAAGCCGCAACACAAGGACAATTCCTGTTATTGGCCGGCTGTCTTGCCTTTGTAGAGGAGTCTGCAACTTCGATTTCAGAGATGAACCTCTGAACAAATGGATGAGTCGATAGGGGGCTTTGAAATTCATTCTCGTGAATACCTTTCCTCCTAGCAAACCATATCACCTATAGAGTAACCATTAGTATTCGCAAAAAAAAAGAGTAACCATTAGTGATACAAACTGCGCATGAGGCATTGATTCAACATAGTAAAGTTCCACCTTCGTGCGCCCGACTCCATGGTAGCTAGTATTCATATGTTCTACTAAGGGCATCTCCAGCGGCGCGACGTAAACAGACGCTGAGCGATTGTTTGTGTCCGCCGTGACCGAAAATGCGTCGTGCACCACCTCCAGCGACAGACCGTTCGCGGAGACGCAAACCTGGCCCAAATATGTGGCCCGCTTGGTCCTCGCACGGACGGAAAATGTCCGCTTGGTCCTCGCACGGGCCCGCCTGGCAGCGGCACAACTGCTTCGTCTTCCGCGGCATTACTTCCGGGTGGCGCGCTGCAGCCTTTGTAGGGCCGCGTTAATGGGTGCCTCGGCTTCCGCGAGCGTGCGCAGCGTCGACGCATCTTCTCCGCCAGTACTGGCACCGAGGCGTCGCTTCGGCAGTCTGCGGCCGCGTTAATGGCGAAGCCTCGTGTGCCGCGCGTATTAATGGCGATGCCCCGCGTGGCGCGGCCGTCGCCCTGTCTCAGATCTATATAAACAGGGGCGCGAGCATCTCATCTCCTCCTCACTAAACCCTAGCCGCCGGTGCCGTAGCGCCGCTTCCGCTCAGCCCTAGCAGATCCGCCATGAGCAGCGCCGGACGCGGCCAGGCTGCCGCGCCTCCACCTCCACCTTCACCTCCCACTCCACCTCCCCGGCCTCAAGCTCCGACGATGAGTTCGACTCCGAAAACAAGCACCGACCTCCTCCACCCGGTCAGGGACGCCGAGGCCCTGGCTGAAGCGGAGAAGGAAGCAGAGGAGGAGCGGGCGGCCCATGCGGCGGTCGACGCCGAGCTGGAACAGCTCAGGCTGGCGGCCGCCGCTGCAGCAGAGGACTCTGACTCGGAGATATCTTGGTCCTCCGATGACCCTGATGCGCCTACGTCGGAGGAGAAGGCGGCGGAGCAGAGGGCCATCGTCGAGTCTTTCGAGACGCTGAAGGACGCCGCCGCCAACGCGAGGCTGGAGCAGGCACTGCAAGAGGACGCGGCGGCGCACCGAGCCATAGCGGCCGCGCGGGAGTTGGCGGAGAAGCAGGCGACGGAGCGACGCAACGATGGTACCGGTCCGTCCGGAAGCAAGTAGACTAGTCATCTAGGTCTACATTGTATAGTTTTATGCATTTATATGTACTACATTCTATGTTGAAATTCAAAAAATGGGTCGCCCGCCGGGAGCACACCCAGACGCAAACGGACCCGCGGACAAAATATGTCCGCGGGGCGACGCACACGGACGCTCGCGACCACTTTTGGGCGTCCGAAATGCGTCGCGCCGCTGGAGATGCCCTAATTCAGGTTCAGCCAAAGCTCACACACACCTGGACATATTGCACTCGACCAATTGGTGCCTCCATGAATCCTCTGCTTCGCATAATTTGCACGTACTTGTTGTTGACATTTTTTTTGTGATGCACCAAATCTGCAGTAGGTAGCGACAGCTTAGCCAAACGCCAGACAAGTATTTTAACCTTGGATGGAACATTAACCGCCCATAATTTTGTCCACACTTTATGTTCCTGTTCAGTATTGGATGATGCAGCAGTACCATCAAGCCAGGCCTCCATACGGTACTTGGTTTGAATTACACCTAGGCATTTTTCGGCCCAGGCCGGACCCAAAAACCTGAACCTAAATTTTCAAGCCCGAGCCTGCCCGGTCCGCCCTTCAGGCTTACAAACCTGGCCCAAACCTGGCCCGAACGGACAAAACCTGGCCTGGTCCAACAAGACCAGCCCGAACGAAGCCAAAACCATGTTTCATGCAAGCCCGAGCCTAGCCCGGCCCAGGATCTTCGGATCAGGCCATCCGGGCTGGGCTGCCCATGCCAAGGAGTAGTTTGAATCAGCATTCTATGGGGGGGGGCAGACTGAGAGAACTCCCTCCTTCTCTTTTTTTTTGTCAAAATGGAGATATAATTTTAGCCTTTGCATCGACAGTTCAATGACAGAAAATCGTGCCAACGTGGCCTTATTCCTTGAAAACACGAAAACATTCCATCAAACGAAACCGCGAACATCACATATCTCGAAACACCCTCAAAGCGAAATAGGAGCGCTCATCGTATCTAGCAGACTCGTAGCGAGCACCTCATGCACCGCTGCGTAAGTCGTCACAACCAGACGAACCGTCGAGCAACCTTTTTTAGATAAAAGGCTTAATAGCCCGACTTTAAAATAATAAAGCCTGGAGAGGTTTAACATAATTATTACAACTGCTGCAGCATACAGCTTAGCCAAAATGCACATACACTAGCACAGGGATAGAGCCAACAAAGCGCAGAGATACACCCAAAACTCAAAGAAACCGACATCCAGCAACCTCAAGAACATCATCTCCAGACACATGACCCCATCATGGCAGGAGCGATGACTTTATCTTCCGGTACTTGGACCCATGGCGGAGTAGAGCTCGTGCAGCTCATTAATCATCCAAAGAAAGATCCTCCTGGTCCCTAGCTAGTTTTGGAGTTTATACTCCACAGTACACGCAAGAATAACATGGTTTTAAAGATGACCTCAGTGGAATGGTTAGGAATTTTCTTTTCGATACGATAGTAATCTTATTGCGAATGAGCCACATCGCCCACGAATGTGCAAGAAACATTAACAAAGTAATGTACGGAGGAGGCCCGCTAGGCTAGAGAGAATATGATGGAACTGATGAAATTGGCGGGTCTCCAAGTGCACCCAAGCCACTGGCGCAAAACACTCCAAGCAAACGTTGCAAGGGAGCAGGAAAAGAACATGTGTGCCACGTCTTCCGGGGCCCCACACAAAGCACAAGTACCATCTGACGGACCATGTATAGTGGCTATATGAATATTAGAAGGTAGTTCGTCGAGAGCAAGTTGCCAAGCAAATATCTTGATCTTGAGGGGAACCACAGCTTTCCACGAGTCCATAGCATGAGCCACCGTTGCCCCTTGCGAAAGCTCTCCATACATGAAACTCACCGAGTACTTCCCCGACGATTCCAGGGACCAACTAACCTTGTCCTTGTCGTGGGACAGCTGGACATTAGCTACCACATCACATAATTGTTGCCACCGAACCCTCGCCGACATGGTCCAGCGATCGACGCAATCCGACATTCACTTCTCGCCCCGCACGGGACCCGAGCAACCGTCAACCTCCGTGTCATCACAAATTGAAAAGATTAGGGAAACCGATCCTTGAGAAGAGAGTCCCCACACCACTGATCAACTCAGAACCTAGTACGACGACCCTCTCTAAGCATAAATTTTGCCCACATGGCAAAAAGCTATTTGATCTTCTGCAAGCCTTTCTAGAACTGGGATACCCCTTGACCCGAGCCTATTAGCATGCTATCTGCGTCTTGATAGTCTTGATACTTGGCGTGAAGGATACGGCCCAGATGGTGTCCTCGTCTTGGTACAATCTCCAAATCCATTTGAGGAATCTTCTGGATAAAGATAGGCATAAGCTTTGTCGTTCCTTTCGTTGACCACACTATGACGCCTGACAAAGCCCCCTCCCTTCACGTGTTGAACATCACGCGGTCACCATCAAGACCTCACAACACCACACTGCCGAGACACGCCCTCGTCGCTAAGAACCAACACCACACCACTAAGAAACCAAACCACAAGTCCCTCACGAGATGCACTCCTCCAAGATTGATGCCCCAAAAAAAGGGGGAATGGCGTATGTATAGACATCGCCATCATTTGATCCATTGATCTTCTCGTAGTTCCAAGACTAAGAATTCTCATAGGCAAGAAAACTGCTGGATTTTCATGTTATTCCATGAAAAGTCTGAAGTTTCATCAATGAGTTCACTAACCAAGTGTGGACGATTTGCCGCTCAACATGCAATAGGCCGCATGTTATAGTCACTGAGGTAACCAATTACAGTACCATATTTTGCTAATTTGTTCGTCCCCAATTCATTTGATAAAACCTTGCTGGAGCACCTCTTGTTAGGATACATATGTGTGTAGAGGTTACAGTTAGACTACGACTACCACTACAAGAAA